>NW_022992290.1:0-277500 GCF_902827175.1 Gymnodraco acuticeps
GTTTCAAATTCAATTTGCCCTCATGCTGTTATTACCCCTTAATGTTGTTTTTCCCTTAAAGCTGCATCGTCCCAACGTACAGACAGTAGGTACTTATTAGAGATGGAAATTCAATCTTGGATGAAACTTATAATAAAGACGACTTAAGATGATTTACAGTGTGGAGGTGCTGCAAACGTGTCCTAAAACAGTTTTATAAGACAGGCAGATGGATGAGGAGAGGCTTTCGGACTCTTCAATATGTCCTCCCTCATAGATGAGGTCAAAATGTACACACACACACTCCATTGGGTTTAATCCCTTCTTTTTATCTCAAAGAAACAAAAGAATGTCCTTCCTAAAAACTCGAGTCATTTTACTTTAAAATAAAGCAGATGACTCAGCCTCACAGAATACAGCTCGGGTTGGATTAATCATATTTGAATTCAAAGTAAAAAGCCCATTCAGGTGTTTCTGATGTCAAGTTTTCCACTTTGTTGTGAGCAAAAACCTAATAGTATTTAGTATCTAAAATGTGTCTTTCATCACAAATGATTAGTACTAAGTAAATGCACCTGTTTGAGTTTCAACCTGAAAGCGGTACGTCAGTTCTAGTGGCAATATTTGACCTAAAATGAAATGTGTATTTTTCTAATTGAAGCCCTTTTCCAAACTGAAGCTAAATCTCTTACAGATGTTGACACACTCTAATGTTGAAGCTGTTGACCATCGGTTCAATCTGTTATTAAATCCACTCCAGTGAATATCTCAGATACACTCTCCTGTCCTCACTCGGTCTCATTGGTCTTCAGCGTGTAATCTAATGACAGTTATAAATCTATATTTGTTAAACATGTTCTCCTTACGTTCTGCTGATCTTCTCTTCAATAGGATCTAAATGCACTTGTACAGCGATCTCCTCTGAACTACTTGTCACTACTTTTCTATGCAACCAATGTAACTTTATATGACACTGTATTACAGTATAAAGGATCTAATTTGATATTTATGAGAAAACATTTTTAATGTCTTACCTTTGTATATTTGTGTAAAAAGTTTGTGTTACCTGCCTTCATAAATACAGATTGAAATGTCTTTGCTGATCGAATAACAACAACTGCTCTGAGTTTTCTTTGTGTCTCGTTCGATTCTTCAACGCACTCAAAAATAAAAAGATTTTTTCAAGATCTTCGGTCGGTTTAGGTTTGGTTTAACATGGGCACACCTAACCACGTGACTTCCTTATTGTCAAATTACTTCAAATAACTTAGAATTTAAGTATTTATCTTTGCTTTTTCCTATTAAGTATATCCACACATACAGTGGGGCAAAAAAGTATTTAGTCAGCCACCAATTGTGCAAGTTCTCCCACTTAAAAAGATGAGAGGCCTGTAATTTTCATCCTAGGTACACTTCAACTATGAGAGACAGAATGGGGGGAAAGAATCCAGGAAATCACATTGTAGGATTTTTAATGAATTCATTGGTCAATTCCTCGGTAAAATAAGTATTTGGTCACCTACAAACAAACAAGATTTCTGGCTCTCACAGACCTGTAACTTCTTCTTTAAGAGCCTCCTCTGTCCTCCACTCGTTAACTGTATTAATGGCACCTGTTTGAACTCGTTATCAGTATAAAAGACACCTGTCCACAACCTCAAACAGTCACACTCCAAACTCCACTATGGCCAAGACTAAAGAGCTGTCAAAGGACACCAGAAACAAAATTGTAGACCTGCACCAGGCTGGGAAGACTGAATCTGCAATAGGTAAGCAGCTTGGTGTGAAGAAATCAACTGTGGGAGCAATTATTAGAAAATGGAAGACATACAAGACCACTGATAATCTCCCTCGATCTGGGGCTCCACGCAAGATCTCACCCCGTGGGGTCAAAATGATCACAAGAACGGTGAGCAAAAATCCCAGAACCACACGGGGGGGACCGTCAATGACCTGCAGAGAGCTGGGACCAAAGTAACAAAGGCTACCATCAGTAACACACTACGCCGCCAGGGACTCAAATCCTGCAGTGCCAGACGTGTCCCCCTGCTTAAGCCAGTACATGTCCAGGCCCGTCTGAAGTTTGCTAGAGAGCATTTAGATGATCCAGAAGAGGATTGGGAGAATGTCATATGGTCAGATGAAACCAAAATAGAACTTTTTGGTAAAAACTCAACTAGACGTGTTTGGAGGAGAAAGAATGCTGAGTTGCATCCAAAGAACACCTACTGTGAAACATGGGGGTGGAAACATCATGCTTTGGGGCTGTTTTTCTGCAAAGGGACCAGGACGACTGATCCGTGTAAAGGAAAGAATGAATGGGGCCATGTATCGTGAGATTTTGAGTGACACCCTCCTTCCATCAGCAAGGGCATTGAAGATGAAACGTGGCTGGGTCTTTCAGCATGACAATGATCCCAAACACACCGCCCGGGCAACGAAGGAGTGGCTTCGTAAGAAGCATTTCAAGGTCCTGGAGTGGCCTAGCCAGTCTCCAGATCTCAACCCCATAGAAAATCTTTGGAGGGAGTTGAAAGTCCGTGTTGCCCAGCGACAGCCCCAAAACATCACTGCTCTAGAGGAGATCTGCATGGAGGAATGGGCCAAAATACCAGCAACAGTGTGTGAACACCTTGTGAAGACTTACAGAAAACGTTTGACCTCTGTCATTGCCAACAAAGGGTATATAACAAAGTATTGAGATGAACTTTTGTTATTGACCAAATACTTATTTTCCACCATAATTTGCAAATAAATTCTTTAAAAAAAAATGACAGGCCTCTCATCTTTTTAAGTGGGAGAACTTGCACAATTGGTGGCTGACTAAATACTTTTTTGCCCCACTGTATATATGTCACAACAACCCAACATGTCAAACAAAGCACTCTTACAATACAATGGGACAAGATGACTGTTGGTGCTTTTCCAAAGATTTTTATACACAAGATGTCTTTTGTTACAAAAATATTAGCAGTGTTAATATTGTAGTTAACAAGACCACCATGATAAGAGCATTCCTTCAGTGCTTATTTAACTGAGCCTTTCTAAATAGGGAGATTCACATTTAATAGACCATACCAGAGGTTTTGAGGCATTTTCTACAAATCAGATATAATATTTCTTACCATTAACTGTGATTAACGTTCATTTGTATCTTCCCTCCAGTTTCAGGCAGCGAAATCAATCTTTGACCGACATTTTTTGCAGACATTTAAGTTAGGAGGTACCGAGTGAATACTTAAAAACAGAAAAACAGACTAAGTGTTCATTGTGATAGATCGCACCATTGAAGATTCAACTTATTGTCATTACGGGTTCATAACAGGTTCTATGTAACAAAATGGTTTCTCTGCATTTGACCCATCCTAGTGTTAGGAGCAGTGGGCTGCCATTATGTACGGCGCCCGGGGAGCAGTGGAGACACCTCGGTAGCACTTGGTCTTTCCGGGACTTGAACTGGTGACCTTCCAGTTGCCAAGCCAATCCCTATGGACTTCGCCACCACCACCCCTACATGTGAAGTTAAAGAGTCCAATAACAACAAATGGACGCTAGTGCCTGGATTGGTAGGAAATAACTTAAATTAAACCCAGTTATGATTTTTAGTTAAACTTGGGACCATACAAAGACCACCTGACTGAGGGACAGTTCGTCCCTGTTCATCGCACTGTTGAGGAACCTGCGATCTAAGTTTTTCATACATTACATAATTACCGTAGCTGTGTATATGACGATAAACCTTTGAATCTTGAATACAGAACTACTCGCTTGATTATCATTATGATTCCAGACTAGTATCTTGCATCAAAATGACAAAGAATAAAAAACAGTTTATTGTTGGGGAATATTTTACAAGGCCCATAACTTTGACCCAGTTTATCAGTTCAAACTGTCCTGACTGAGCACACGCACCTCGTAACCTTGGCTGCTGTGCTCTCAGTGTTCTGTCTCCCTGTTCCTGCCTGTTGGCGTCAGCTGATAGAGGTGTTATGATTCTATCTTGTTATGCAGCATGTTGATGATGCTCTCTGAACTAGCTAAATACATGGGTCCGGGGTAGAGTTCTTCAGAATTGACGTGGCAACTCTCCCGTGCAGTCAGATCGTGGCTGCTGTGACTTGTGATGTGAATTCTCCGGCCGAAGCTCCAAATAAACCATCAGTGTTTGACATCAAAGCTCCTGCTCTTGCCGTGTCTCTTTCCTGAGTCGGTGACTCCCAATGCATTGCTGCTACACAGAACTTTCCCTTACAGTTATAAACAAAGCAATGTAGAACAAATAACCCAACTTTTTTGTATCTAACGAATCCCCAAGATCCAGGTTCAAGATGTTTAAAGAAACATGGAAGTAACTGAACACAGGATTTATAAAATACCCCCCTGTGATCTCCGTGTTTGACCCCTAACCCATCGCAGTCCCCCTGCTTCCACTCCTACTTATTTCATTGTAGTTTATTTGTTTATAGTGTCGTGGACAGTCCCCATTGATCAACTGTCGCAAAGAACAGTAAATGGAGCAGCTTTAGCCAACATGGCTAATTTCCAGCTGTTGTCCCCGGCCAGATGATAATGGACACCCTTAAAATCCCGATATATCAACAGCATTAGTTAAAATAAAAAAGGATTTACATTTCTTACGTTATTATGTTCACCATGTAAAGCGGCCTTGGGTCCCTTGAAAGGCGCTATACAAATGTAATCTATTATTAGTGTTATTATCATCAGTGTGCCGTCTTCTGATGCGACTTGAGGCTGGAGCGCTGCGTGAAGCTCTTCCCGCACAGCGCGCAGTGGAAGGGTTTCTCCCCGCTGTGCACCACGGCGTGCCGGATCAGGTTGCACTGCTTCGTGAAGCTGCGTCCGCACTGCACGCAGCTGAAGGGCTTCTCCCCCGTGTGGCTCCTCAGGTGCTCCTTCAGCTGACTGAACCTCATGAAGATCTTGTTGCAGAACGTGCAGCTGTACCTCTTCTCTCCGATGCCCGTCCTCCAGGGCGTCCTGATCCTCCTCGCCAGGCCGAAGTTACTGCGGAAAGAAGACGTTGTGCTCGGAGGCGTCACATCCTCGTTCTGGGCCGAGTCTCTGAACTGATGCTGCGATTGCTGAGGAATTAAACACTGATCTATGGTGTTATTGTGAGATAAGTGTCCTTCATCTTGTTGTGCTCTCTTACATCCAAACGTCCTTGCTCGTCTTTTCACTCGTGCTGCATTCACTGTAACTGGATGTGATTTCCCTACAGAGTGAATTTGAGGCCCCATGTCTTCCAATGCAGACGGGAACACAGAGGGATTCGTCTCAAACTGATGCTCAGCATACGAGAAGCTCGGACCAACATCGTCTCTGCACATATTGGTCGACCACAGCTGTCCGTCTCCTTCCTCTGCCTCAAATATGTGGGCTGATTCAAGAGGAGCCTCGTTCTCGTCAGGTTGTTGTTCCTCCTGCTTCACTACGAGCTCGACCTCAGTTTGGTGTGTGCTCAGCTGCTGCTCTGGGAAAGCGTCGTATCCGTCTATTACAGAAACTAGAAGTCCGGGGTCTGCTGGAGTCTCAGAGGAGTGATAACACTCTGCAAAGCTGTCAACGTGGGGATGTTCGGAGGCGTGGAGAAATGGAGGCTGCTCCACTTCAGAGACTAAGGATGGATGGATGTTAAAGAATGTTAAATACATTTCTAAATGTATAAAGTTGGCAAGTAAGGAAGTGTTTGAACTCACTCAGGTTGTCCTCCTCTGCACTCTCATCTTTGATCAGGATGGGTTTATCAGCCGGCTCTACGTCTACACACTGCAACACCAGGCTCTACGTTACATTAATACACTGTTAGTTAACACCTCATACATCAAGTCAATTGAACAATCCTTACAATGAAATGCTTTGTAGTCATTTGGAGAAAGACCAAAGAAATGTCTCCTGGGCTAATAAATTGATCAAGACGCTTTTGGTTATCAATTCATTGTTTAAGTCCAAATAAAAAAACATATTCCAATATATAATATATTGGCCAGACAAAACAAGCTATTTAAACATAACATTTGGCCCTGTGAAACTGTTGGAGGCATTTTATTAATTACTGGGATTGATGATCACTTAAAGAACAATACAAGCAGATTCATAAACAATAAAAGTAACACTTTGCATTATTCATACCTGCTGGTTTGGACTTTGAACCTCAGCCTCCCAGTCTGTGTTCTGTCTCTCTCTGTTCAACACTACTTTAACACCAGGGGAGAATCTGTCAGCTGCTGGAGGATAAAACACTGAGGAAGAAGAATACATGTTAAAAGCACAAACTACAGATAACAACTTAACACTGGGAGTGGGTTAACCCTAACCCTAACCCTCACCTTTCCTCCTGGCTCTCGCCCTGGTCCTCCTCAGCTCGGCCTCCATGCCCTCACTCCTCCTCTTCAGCAGCTCGATGTCCCTCCGACTACGGCTCACCTCCAGCCGCAGCACCGCGCAGCCGTCCTCCACCCGCCGGTCCATCTCCGCCACGGCCGCTTGGGACAGGACCTCCAGGACGGACAGCAGCTGGCTCTGGAAGCCGCCGTGCTCCATGTTCTGCAGCTTCTTAGTCAAAATAAATAAATAAATAAGCTCACCTTTAGATACCAGTATGTCACTCAGCAATATAATTAATGTGTACAAATCGTTTCTTAGTCAGAAATAAAAATAAATAAGCTCACCTGTAGATGTAGATGTCACTCAGAAATGAAATGAATGTGTACAAATCGCTTTACAAAGCAGTGGGAAACACACTGTAGCTTTGTGTATATTTCTAATGCGGATGTTGTTAGGGAGAGAATCGCTTGTTTTTAATCCCCCCGCGGTTCGCACGGGCGGTGTCACTCCCTTTCTGCTTTAGTTGCACACATAATCATTCATTTTTTTATACGTACACTTCCACATCTACTATTATATGCAATTGACACAAGAAAAATCATGTTTATGCTTTTTTAACGTGTTATTTTCTAGTGATTTCCACCACTTAGGGACGTACTGGAATACAAAACGAGGTTACCGTAGCAATGTCACCTTATCGTCACTTGCTGTATACCGTAAATATTGGACAACATGTGCACTTTGACTCCAGCGGCTGAAACTGGAACTCACGTTTACTCGATGAATTCAGGTGACTAAATATATTTGCAACTATGTCAAAGTTGCTAATTAAACAATATATTTTAAACATTTTAATCATACAACAATTTTACCTTCAATAGTTCTCAATCATTGAGTATAATGCCCGTAACTTGACGTCACCTTCAATACATTGAAGCCATGTATTCAAACATCAAACTTTATTTGTACAACCCAATATCACAAAACACGTTTGTCTCAGTGGGCTTTACAGATTAAAAACAAAGATCAACATGGTATGGAGTTACAGCAAAATGAGAAGACAAGATAGTGTGTGGAATACAAATAGAAATAAAACAAAAATAAGATAAGATACAACAGAAGACAATACAAATACATAAAAGATTCAAATTAATCACCATACAAAAACAAAAAAATGAATGCCATAAAATGCCCATGATCAACATGCCATTAATAAGCTTATACAACGATAAAGAGCGAAACATAAATACATGCAATGTTCACTCTGTACCACTTTCTAGTGATTCAGCCTTATAAGGGGTTTATTTGTTATTAATGGCGAACTAATTAACCTATAATAAAGCATTCATCAGTTGTAAGCCATAATAAGATTAAATTGCCCGGTTCTAAAAGAAACAGTAATTGATAGTGTATTAGAAAAGGGTGAAAGCCACAACCATTTATTAATGGACTAACAACAAATCTGCATTATTAGACAACTATGCCCGTATAGAGTGTATACAGGTACAGCCTCAAAGTACCACACATGCCTCAGTTAACTACATTATCAAAGACTATCAATAACACAATGTTTTAAATATATATTATTAATATTATATCCGATACAATATTGTAAACTATATGGAACACTGATGCCAACTAACTTGTGCCAAAAAACACCACTCTGCTCAAACAACATTTTCTACTTACTTAACTTATGTAGTTAGATAACTTGAACATTTAAGCTACTTATAATCCATTACCATACAATTACTAAAGAAGTTATACCTAAAGTATATAAGAGCTTATAATTATTGTGTACTTTTGCTGAGTAGAATTTTAAATCAACAGCTTTTACTTGAAATTGAGTTTTGACGTAATGGTATTCTGTGATTCTTACATTTCTTGCTGAATTGTGGTCATTTGAGTTTGTGTTGTGGTTTGACTTCTTTGTTTTCAGGGCACTTATTATGCTTTCAAGTTGTTGGAGCATGTTGAAATTATTTGGGGTCATTGTACTTGTACGTCTGGAACCTTTGTGGTACTTTGTGATACTTCTACAACACTCACTGAGGTCTTGTGTTGTGCTTAAGTTTGCAGTAGATGGCACTGACAAAGTCAAAGAAAATGGGCTAAATGTGTGTACTTTCCAATTCCTGCTGTCAGGGTGAGAATCACACACAAAGGTCGTTTTACACAATGACAAACGCTGCACATAAAGGGAAATAGATGCTTTGTACAGATACACTGAACTGATTTCCCTACTAAATCAGCAGAGGCGGAGAAACCGTGAGCCACACACAGAGAGAAAGCGCAAGAGAAGGAGACACACTCAGGAAGTTAACAGGGGAAGTATAGCGGTTTCTTGCGTCATCATTTTATGCTGCTTGTATGCCGATGCAGAGTGAAGGTAGGAACACTGGCTTTTAAACTTCTTTATTTCATCACATTTTAAACTCTTTTCCAAAAGTGTACATATAGAGAATGATGGTGGAGAAAAGTAGAGCAGTGGCAGGTGTCAGGAAGATGGAGGGGATGGGTGTTGAGTTTGAATGTCTGTGTAAGTCTATATGTTCAGTGGTTGACTTCCGCTGCAGTGAAACAAGGGGCCACAATGGCTGTGACATGCGGCTGAGGAAGGAACGACCGGGCTGAACGTAGCTCCTCCGTCAGGCTGGAGCTCAGGGTGGAGGTTTATATAGATCCACCAGCACAGAGAGACATTACGGTGTGATTAGAGAAACATTCAGAGGCCAACTCCACTGAATAGGAGAAGTAAAGACGCAAGGGTGTGGCCTTTCATTCGAAAAAAACTAGAGCATCAGGGGGAAGTGGAGAGCCACATATGCATGCTTTGGATTCAGTTCAGTTTGTTGTTTGAATTGAGCTGGTGTTTGCACGAAGACACTTATTATATTTCTACTTTTGCAGGGTGGAAGTATGTCCTAACACTTCAACGTATCAACTCCAGTGCAACACGGCCTACAGAGGAAACAACCTGCAGCCAGCAACATGCACTGAAGCAAAGGAAACAGAAGCAGCAGCTCGGTTAGATCTGGGAAATGTGCAGCGCCTCTACTAAGACAGAGTCACGTTAACCGAGTTGGACAAGACAGACAGACAGACAGACGGACAGACGGACAGACGGACAGAGAGAGAGACAGAGAGGGAGACAGAGAGAGAGACAGAGAGAGAGACAGACAGACAGACAGACAGACGGACAGACAGAGAGAGAGACAGAGAGAGAGACAGAGAGACACACAGAGAGACAGACAGACAGACAGACAGACAGACAGACGGACGGACGGACGGACAGACAGACAGACAGACAGACAGACAGACAGACGGACAGACAGACGGACAGACAGACGGACAGACGGACAGACAGACGGACGGACAGACAGACGGACAGACAGACGGACAGACAGACGGACAGACAGACGGACAGACAGACGGACAGACACTGAAGAAGAGCTCGGCCAGTCTGAATGTGAACTGAAACAGCCGAGATGAGGAGAAATCGGAGGAAAGGAGTGAACAAAGACAAGGTGTTTGGATGTGACCTGCTGGAGCACCTGACCACCTCCTCTCAAGAGAGTGAGTGAACATCTGTATTCCTGTTAACATGTTCTTATGTATGGATAAATAGCAATAGATGTGCCCGAAACCTCACCAGAAACAACGTGAATGTGTAACCAAATACATCTGAATCACAATACCATTTTCAAGCAATAGGTGTACACATATGGATAGATATCTCCAATATGTGCTAACATACGTGAGTTACACAATGTGTTTTTTGTGAATATTACAAAACCACAAATGACATCCTCTAAATGTCAACCTACAGTTTGTAAGAGAAGCGTTCAACAGGAATGATGGTTGACAACTTTTTACTAGTAATTTCTTGTTCAGAACATTTATGAATGATTTGTGTCTCGTCAAAACAAGACTTATGCTTTTCTAATGTTTTTAATTATTTATTTGTTAGACTCAAACCACACAGCATTAACCACACCAGTTATGCAATAGGTGAAATGATGTGAGCTTTGTGAGGTTATTTTATTTCATTTTAGGAGTCGATTATATATATGTGGAGTGTGGATTTAGCGTTGTCCTTAACAGCAAAAACCCATAAAATACCATTGCTATCTCCTCCCTGAAGCTTCTTTGATTTTACATGTACATCATTCTTCACTCACGTGGTCTTCCTTAGGTGTCCATGAATAAAAGTGTGTTGTGTGTTTGTGACCTACAGTATAGTCACTTAAAACATAAAGGACCCTTTGTATGTTCAAAGTTAACACATTGAAAATCAATCTTATGTCAATATTCATTTTGTTAATCCACCATTTCCCACAGTTCCTCAGGTCTTGCAATGCTGCAGTGAGTTTGTTGAGAAGCATGGCGTCGTGGACGGTATCTACAGGCTGTCTGGAGTGTCGTCCAACATACAGAAACTCAGGTAATGTGTGTGTGTGTGTGTGTGTGTGTGTGTGTGTGTGTGTTTGCAGCAGTGTGCCTCTCTTTGAACCTATATCTGTAAATGTGTACGTTTGAATTAGGTTTGTGTGTTGTGTTGATATTCTCCTAACTGACTGTATGTGTGCGTACCACCAGGGGCGAGTTTGAGAGCGACGGGATTCCAGATCTGAACAAGGATCTGTACCTGCAGGACATCCACTGTGTCAGCTCTCTGACTAAAGCTTATTTCAGAGAGCTGCCCAACCCTCTGCTCACATACCAGCTGTATGACAAGTTCGCTGTGAGTAGCTCAGAAACATTTGACACTCCTTTCCCCCTTTCCGATGTGTTCATTTAGTCTTTTAGACAAGGACAAAGTCGTAAAAATGACCTCTCCTTCAAAGAAAGCATGGGATGTATAAATCACAATGCCCATATTTCCCTATGTGCCATTTTCCCAGCAATTAAAGTTGAGTAAAGGCGATAAATTGTACTTTTGATTTGAAAACATGTGTGTGTTCCAGGAGGCTGTGGCCCTCCAGCTGGAGGAGGAGAGGCTGGTGAAGATCAGAAATGTTCTGAAAGAACTACCAGAACCTCATCACAGGTACTGTGCTCTGCTGCAAACTACATTAAACAGTCTTTAATCTTTACCACGAGGAACAGGCGACACCAAAGTGGGGACTTTCGTTGTTATTGTTTACTTCCAGTTAGTAGTATATATACGTTTTGAAGTCCACATCATTTAGGTAAAATAGGAACATCCACATGCCTCTTTGTTTAGAGTTTGTCGACTTCCTGCTTACACAGATTTTCAGAGCTCTACCAATAGGAAGCCAGGTAGGAAAGTGTGTGTTTTGGTTGGGAATTATACCATCTTTTATCATACATACAGAAATACACAGAATATATCAGACCCCCGTTTGTCCTGGAGGCTCTGTACAATAGGATGTTGGTTGTTGTATCAATGTCATCAACTTAGAAACAGATTTTTTAGCCCAAGTCACATTTTTGAAGGCTTTTTTGGGTGTTTTTATGAATTGAGTTTAACGCTTCGCTTCCTTGCCATCAGGACTCTGCAGTTTCTGATGCGCCATCTGGTCAAAATGGCCTCATTTTGCTCAGAGACCAACATGCACTCCAGGAACTTGGCCATCGTCTGGGCCCCTAATCTGCTCAGGTTTGCATATATTACATAATATGACATAATATATGTATTGTTTATTTTCTGTTGAGACACAATATGTCCGGACTCTGCTTGAATAAATACACAAGGTGTGTGTGTCATTTATTATTGACATTAAAGTAATAGATGGATAAAATAATGTGTTTGATAATATTATAAGATTGTATAACAACTGTTTTCTGTCTTTATCCTTCCATGCATTCATTCCTTTCCCTTTTCTCCTTTCGATAAAATGCATGTATTCATCCTTTCATTTATCTATCTGTTTACAACATAGATTCATTTTTCACATTCAATCACTCAATGTCCATATTAAGGTCAAAAGACATCGAGGCGTCTGGGTTTAACGGTACAGCGGCCTTCATGGAGGTCAGGGTTCAGTCCATCGTCGTGGAGTTCATCCTCACACACGTGCCTCAGCTGTTTCCTGAAGAAGGTGACACACCACTTCATTTACTCTCTCTAGGAAATGCTGAACAACTCAGACATTCAGGGTGGCAATTCAGAAGTTGTGAACCAATAAGAGCTAATGGATAACTGACTTATTCCTGCCCTATTCAGATGTATCCAGTGAGAGAAGGAAGTCCCTCCCCTCGCCGTCAGCATTGCCCAATCAGGACGAAGGGTTTTTCAAAGGGCCTGTCCCTCACTTTGGTACTATCAGTCCAGGAGATGGTCCTCTACCCATGAGACCCTACCACGCTATCATCGAAGGCACCGACAAGTGAGTACACTCATTTATCTTTTTAGTTATTATGTCTGATCTGGTTAAGGACATGTTTAATACAGAGGTCAAAGGTGCGGTGGTGAAACTTAGAAAATAAATGGACATGTTTGCTTCCATGATTAATATGATTGAAGTTTTGTTGAGCAATTAAATCTTAGAAAACTGATTATTTAAAACGTATTCTGTGTGTTTCGTTCAGGAGGAAAGGCTCTCTTAAAGGCAGGAAGTGGATGTCCATCTTCAACATCGGAGGACGATTTCAAGACCCACGACGGAGGCACAAACTCTCAACGAAAGGTAAATAACCTCATCGTGGTTTTTGAGTCCTGGTAGTTGTCTCTTACCTTGGATGATTTCCTTTTAAAAGAAATTGCAATGTATTTTTCTTTTGTTCTCTATATTCTACAATAACGTATTTAAATGTTAAACTGTCTCATTCAAGTTGACATGTGTACTTGGGTAAATTACTCTCTAATAACAACATGCGTCTGACACAGGAAGCTTACACTTTTTAAAGATTTCAGGGCCTCAGGTTGGATTCAAACCTAGGCCGGTGCGGTACATCTCAATCTTTATTTATTTATATAGCACGTTTAAAACAACCTAAGTTGACCAAAGTGCTGTACAGGGAATACATACAATATCAAATAACACAATGGGAGTCAAATAATAAAACAATAATTAAAAACATGATAAAACATAACATATAAAAACACATACAAATGTAAAAATATTATGTTCAATTAGTATTAAAAGCCCCACTTATTATTTATTTTTGTTATTAATGTTTTGTTTCAGAGAAAGAAAGGCCTGCTTTGAGACCAGCCAGAAGCATGGACTCGCTCAGCAACCCGCCCTATCCAATCGAAGGTACTGCTGTTATCACACATTTCCCAATTTCTGTCAGAATGATGAGGAAATAATTATATATATTTCAAATCATCAGCAAAATATGCTGTCAACATTGGAATTACTATAATCATACAGACCTTTCTTGACTTTTTCAAATGCCATGTTATATATATTTTGTTGTAATGCTCACCAAACAAAAAAAGAGACAGAGGCAGAGAAGATAAGATAAGATAAGAAGTACTTTATTGATCCCAATTTGGGAAATGTTTGTGTTGCAGCAGTATAAAAGACATGGCATTCTACAATACACATTTAAAATACTAGAAATAAACAAGAAGGTAGAAAATATACATTTCCAAATAAACAATAACAAAATATAAAGCAAGTTATTATATATACATAAGTATGAGGGATGGAATATTACATATTAAACTGAATATATCAAATGTACAGTGAGATTTGAAGTCCAAGAGAAACTATGGAGCAGAGAGTTCTCTGCCAGCCAGAGGTGGTTTGTTATAGAGAGGTCAAATCCTTTAAGGCAGGATTGTTTGAAGATACTTGTTTGTGATCTGGAGAAATCGTATTTTGGATCAAATTGAACTTTAAAACAGACATGTCACTTATCCGTCTGCTTTATTCCAGCTTCCAGACGTCCCTGCCAGCGCCCTCCCTCCACCCACATGTCTCCCCTCGTCACCCCCTCCCTGCAGCCTGCCTCTGAGGTCCCTGCCTCCCCCGGAGCGATAGGTGGGAGTGAATACGCCGTGACCTACCGCAGAGGAACAGGGCTGGTGAGCGGGGGCGCGGGGACGCAGGGCACCTACACCTCCCTGGACCCTGAAGGTTTATCTGGAAACGAGACCCTACTGTCCAGATCCCCGGGACTCTCCACTAAAGTGGGCCGGAGAGCCGCCATGCACATCACGGGGCCTACCATGGTGACCGTGCCCCTGCATATCACCTCGAACCTGGCTTTAGGGGTGCTGCAACGGGGCGGAGACAGTGTCATCCACAGAGGAAGGGATAAGGAAGGAGGGGACAGGGTGGAAGGTAAGGAGGGAGGAGAGAAGGTGGAGAGGAGGGAAAGCAAGGCAATGGAGAGGAAGGTGGCAGAAAGACAAAAAGTTGAGGAGGAGGAGGAGAAAAGTCATAGAGGGAAAGTGACAGTGAGAGATGTGGAGGAAGTAATGGAAGCAGAAGGGGATATGGTGATAGGAAGTGGAAGGGATGAAGATAAGAAAGAAGAGGAGAAGGAGGAAGAGGAGCTGGTGGTGGAAGACCAAGCTGTGTCCAAAGAGCTGCGAGCCAAAAGCCTGACATCCAACACGGAGGAAGATAACGCCGTCGATGATGACCTCGATGAATACATGGGTAATTTAACCAATTACACACCCCTAGGAGTATCATATGTTAATACTACATGATTAATAGTCTTATATTGTAATCTCAGCCCATGCTTCATTTACAGAGATGAAAGATGTGGCGGTGACTCAGCGTGATGATGGTTGTGTGTTCGATGATGCTAACGTCCTCAACTCAAACCAAGTGGACGAGGACCACCACGAGATGTCCGGATACGTTCAAGATAACTTTGAGTTCCTGGACCAAATGGACTGCAACATGGATCACATGGACTGCAGTGTGTCCTACCAGGTGGGTTAACATGAGCACTTTTTCTTTGTTGTATAAAAGTGGTATTCATTTGTGAAGAATATCTTGCTGAACAAAACGTGTAAGTATTAATATGTGTTATCCAGTGAGCCAAGTCACCTCATTATCCAAACTCTAAGGGCACTATGCCAGTACCTTTTGTCGAGGGAACCAGGGCCATGCTAACGTTGAGGTTGTCCTCCAAAACTATGCCATCGTTTTAATGAAGAAGTCTGGCAGTAATTGGTCTTTCTCCATCATTCTGTGAGCAACCAATCACTGTGCTGCATAATGCACGAGTCTGCAAACAGCTCAGTAGTAGTTGGTTACCTTGATGAAGAGGCAACCTGCGACACTTCTGACCGTTCAAATGAGCCTTAAATATTTTAAACTGATCAAAAAATTGCCAAAATGCCTGATATTGTCTTGTTTTTTCAACACATAGTTGATCAACGCATCAGTGTAAAGCTCACTGATCACCAAATTACATTTCCTGGGACTACTTTATTATAAAAGCAGACACCATTTAAATGCTTCTAATGTGAAGCTGCAGTCATACGAAATGTTCGGTTTGCATAAGGATTGTTTTAATAAAGAATACATAAATATACAGATTTTTTACTGGGGATGTTCCCACAGACATTCAGTAGGTTACATGTAATACATATTAATGTTGTAATATCTTCATCAGTGGAAAACACCTGATTTCAAGATTCAAGATTCAAGGCTTTTATTGTCATGTGTACATCGCTACAGTGTAGTTATGTCAATGAAATGTTAGGTCACAGGCTCCTCCAACAGTGCAACACAATAAAACAGATAAAATAGTGCAAGTAAATACAAATAAAATAGAATAGAAATAATAATAATGCATTTTATTTATATAGCGCTTTTTGCAACTCAAAGACGCTTTACAGTATGAGGGAGGGTAGACAAACAAGGACAGGCAAACAAGTAAGTAAAAAATAAAAAGGCAGTCAAAAGGAAGTTGATTGAGAGGGGGGGGCTTATGGGTAGACAGAGTTGAAAAGATGTGTTTTGAGGCGGGACTGAAAGACTGTGAGGGACTCAGAGTCACGGAGATCTTGGGGGAGGGAGTTCCAGAGCCTAGGAGCTGCCACTGAAGGCTCTGTCCCCAAAGCTGCAGAGTGTGGATGTGGGAATGGATAGGAGTCCGGCTGCGGTGGATCTGAGGGACCGTGGGGGTTGATAAGGAGTGAGAAGGTTTGTGAGATAAGGGGGGGCCAGATGGTGGAGTGCTTTGTAGGTGAGGACCAGAACTTTGTAGTTGATGCGATGGGAGACAGGAAGCCAGTGGAGGTCTTTGAGGACTGGGGTGATGTGATGCCATGATTTGGTATGCGTGCAAAAAATAGTGCAAGAACAGTCTATATACAAGTCATTGGAATATGATACATTAGATACATAATTTGTAAGTTGCAAACAGATTAATGTTATGGATGTTCTTTCAAAAGTTCTTATATATATAGAAAGATACTATTTAGAACAAATATATAAAGGGAAAGTTTTGTATCTCAAAGTCCTTTCCTCATCCAGTTTTTTGTTGTTCCTGTCAGGTGAACGAGTTCTCCGTGGAGCCTCCCGGTCACTCGGACGATGAGTATGAAGTCATGGATCCTTCAGAGCTCCAGACAGAGTTAACACCAACGAGGCCGCTCAGCATCGACTCGTACACCCGACACACTAAATCCCTCAGCCTGCCCTACCTGACCTCACCCATCCTGAGGCTGGAGGACTCCGGCTCTGAAGAGGACGCAGCAGCGTGCGACAGCGATGATTACAGCAGTGAGGAAGACGAGAGCATGTTCGTAAAGAGCCTCCCCGCTGAATTCTTTTTAAACGATTTGACCTTTGAAAGAAACACTGATAATCAGGAAGCTGGTGATGGAGATCCTGAACACCAATCACAGAGCTGTGCTGACAGAGGATCCCAGTCTCTGTGCTTTGGGTTTCCTGCATGTGAAGAATCAGCTGCTGTGGGTCTGGAGCAGGAAGAAGGGAAAGATGAAGGAGATAAAGATGGACCGGAAGAAAAGGAGATGACAGAGAAGCAAGAGGAAGATCATCAGGGAAGAGACCATCTGGAAAACAACGGGCAAAGGTGAAGCTGATTTTTTAAATTATATTTGAACACCATAACGCATTTCTGTCAGTCATAGGCGATAGTGAACAATTATTTATCAAAGAATGCGACTTTAAAGCTGCTTTGACCAATTTTCAATAACGACAGGTTAAATAACTGCATGTAATGTAAAAGGTGTGGCTTGTAGTGAAGAACCCTCAGATAATAATAATACATCATTTTAGTGTCTTTTAGTAAATTCATGCAGGTACACTTGTTCTGCTATACCCACTGTAGACTAGTGTAAGTAACAACAGTTTGGTAAGTTAGCATTTCTAAAGTGATAACTTGTCAAAGTTGTAATTACAGTTTATTTCGCCATCCCTCAGACATTACATTACATTTTACATTACATTTATCTGACGCTTTTATCCAAAGCGACTTACAATAAGTGCGTTCGACCAACAAAATACAAACTTGAAGAAAACAGAATCATAAAGTACATCAGGTTTCATAGAGCTAAAACATTTCAAGTGCTACTCAACTGGCTTTAGATAAGCCAGTCCTTTATTAGTATATAAGTGCTTTGTTAGTAATTCTATCGCTCGAAGTGGAGTCGAAAGAGATGAGTTTTCAGTCTGCCCCGGAAGGTGTGTAAGCTATCTGCTGTCCTGATGTCAATGGGGAGCTCATTCCACCATTTTGAAGCCAGGATAGCAAACCCACGTGTTTTTGCTGATGGGAACTTGGGTCCCCTTCGCAGCGAGGGTGCAGCGAGTCGTTTGGTTGATGCAGAGCGGAGTGCACGTGCTGGGGTGTACGGTTTAACCATGTCCTGGATGTAGGAAGGGCCAGATCCATTCGCAGCATGGTACGCAAGTACCATTGTCTTGAAGTGGATTCTAGCAGTTACCGGAAGCCAGTGAAGGGAGCGGAGGAGCGGAGTGGTGTGGGAACATTTAGGAATTCCTCCAGACGCAATAAAATCCCCCAAAATGCATTAATGCTAGTTTAAGGCGAGACTATGTAACTGTTTACATTTTAGTTCAATTCATAAGCCGTCAAACACACATTAATTACTATCTGCAGAAATATCATAAAACACAAATAACTGGGTTAAAAAACGATTGACTTTAGTAGAAATTGTTAGTATTGCTAAAAATAATTTGAAAGATGATACAATCATAAAGTCATTCTGCAAGTATTGGCATAAAAAAGTCAATAATTTAAAAGTAGACACACTGGCCAGTTGTTCAAAGCCAATGATGTCTTTCTGAAATGTTTCTGTCTCGTTCCCCTGCAGCAAAGCCACAGAGGAAGAAGTCATGGAGGATTCTCAGAGTGACGAAGAAGAAACTCTCACTCCAGAAGCATTTTCTCACTGCTGCTACGACTTTCCACCGCCCATCGATGAGGACTTTATGGAGGAGGCGGACATGTTGGACAATCATCACAGCGATTCTCCACCTAGTCATGAAGTGGTTAATGCCACACAGGAAGAAGCTGGTGAAGCTTGTTTAGAGGAGATCAGAGACTTTTCACTAACAGATCCACCAACGAAGGAGAGAGACAGTGATGAGGGAGAGGAACGAGAGGTATTCAAAGAAATAGAGAGTGAAGGTGAAGATATAGTAATGGAAATAAAAGAAAGTGATCAGAACATCGTGGCAGGAACCCCTGAGAAAGGCAATGAAGTTGAGGAAATACTTGAAGAGAAGCCGCAGGGAGGTGACACAGAGCAAGAAAGTGATGTCTGTAGGACAAGCAGCAAAATATGGGCTGAACTTGAGGATGTTATATGTGAAGGGATAGAGGATGAGGAGAGTACACAGGTGGAGGAGAAGGATGACAGAGAGAGTGTTTCTGGGGAAGGGGATGTGACTGAAGATGTTGAAGAAGAGGAAGAGGAAATGGTGGAAGTTGAGGAAGTAGAGACAAACAAGACAGAAGTCAGAGTAGAGGAAGTTGAGGAATCAATGGAGACGATTGAAGAAAAACTCCCAGACACAGAAGTGCAGCAAAAGATGGAGGAAGAAGAGACAAACGTACCGAAGACAAGTGAACCAGAAGAAGGGATTCAAGGGAAGCACGCCATCACTGCCGAAGATCAGCATCACGACGGGGAAGAAGTCACTTCGAAAGAGAACAATGACAAAGCTGATGAGCAACGTCAAGTGCAACTATGCATAGATAAACATCTAAAAGCGCTTAAGTGTGATGTAGAGGCGAGTCGAGAGGCCAGAAAGGGTGAGGAAGGGGACAGCAGCTTAGGAGGAGTCGGAAGGAAGATTGTCATCTCTAAAAATCCGAAGGTTTACCAAGTGAAAGCGTTGCCGGTGGTGCCTCCGAAGCCTCAGCACTGCAGGTTCACTGCGCTGAACATCCGGCAGCAGCAGCAGCAGCAGCAGAGAGAGAAAATAGACGCCGACAGAGAGAGAGAAAACGCATCCAGAGTCGCATCAGAGCAGGACGGTGCAGGAGACGGAGAGGAAGAGAAAAGAGAGAAGACAACACAAGAGAGGGAGAAGAGGATGGAAGGGGATGAAAGTAGGAACAGTCCTCTCAGCATGTGTTTCGATGAGGCTGTTGCTATTGCGACCATAAGGCGAGGAAAAGAGAAAGAGTGCGAGAAGGAGAGGCAGAAGGATTGGGGAAATGAGGTCCAGTAAAGTGTCTGTCTCTTTTGTGTTTCCACTGTACAAACTATTTTTCTACGTGTAGCATATATGGCTGTATTATTTTGAGTGGAGGTATTGCCACAGATGCAATGCTACTTAAGGGTGTTTTTGTGTTTTTTCTACCACACACTTGATAGGCAGGCAGGAACTTGTAGGTTTTTAGAAATATATACAGGATATTTTTCAGAGGAGGATTTTCAGGGAGTTAAAGGGGACCTATCATGCAAAATGCACTTTGTGATGTCTTTTATAAATGTGTCCCCGGTGCGTCGGGGAACTCACGCAGCGTCAGAAAATAAAACCCTCTCTCTTTTCCTCCGTACCCAAACCTTTGAAAAACGGGGTACAACGAGCGGATACAGATTTTCTGCCGATATGATGTCAAATCGGCGGCGGACCCACAGAAAATTGCTATCAGAAACAATGCCTGATGTGTTTTTGGATGTAATCTCGTCTTTGTTTACATTAGCAAGCCTCGCTAACACTCAGAGCTAACCTGTACTGTAGAGTACATGTGTTTAAAAAGCAGGAAATAAAAAAAGGAACTCACCTTGTGATAAACCCGCAAGAGAAAAAGCATTTGAGCTCCATACTATTTCAGAAATAATCTTTGATGTGGCTTAGACAGGATGGCGTTTTATCACAACAGAATTTAACTTTATCTCCGGTAGAATTCTGATCAGGCATTAGCTCCGCCTCCTTTTTTTTTCTTCTTCAAGCTAAGGACCCAAAATCTGCGTTTCTCTAACAGGGCTGCAAAAGAGGGGTATGAGCAGTATGAGGCATGGCTACAATGGGTGATCTGTTTGGTATTTTAAGCAAACAACTTCACAGACATGTTTTGTATAGGTATGGCCCTACAATATATGTTTCCAATATAGCGTGATAGGTCCACTTTAAGAAATGGGGATGATATGCAACAAAGGTAATTACATTGTCAAAAGCAAACACAGAGATTAAATTAAAATTGTGCTGCTGAAACACGTTAACATATTACATGCACAACATTGCAGCTTATCTAGTTAAAATGTAGAAGTAGAAAAGACAGAGAATAAATAAAGCTCACTCTTTGTTTGCAGTTGTCGTCCAATTATACATTGTATAGAGTAAATGAACGGTTTGCAAGTATATGGTTAAATTGTACATTTGGAAGAGTGAATGTATAATTCGTGAAAGTTATAATGTCTGCTAAATACATTGTTAGGGATTATGTGAATAAAGATAATAGTTTCTAAGATGCTGTCTGTCATTATTATTATTCAAAGTGTCACTTATTTAAATAATGCACAGTCGAGGTATGATTAATATATTAAAGGGATTTTCTTGCATCTGCAGAAAACTTCAGATCACATTGTCATTTATTAGTAGTATTATTAGGTAAATAATTCCGGTTTAGGGTTCAAGTAAAACACTTATATACAAATATATAGCGCGGCTATGTCTACGTTTCAGGATCCAGATAGCTACAAAATTAAACTTTGAATTCACAATTATTTTCTGGTTTAGGATTTTTAGGGTGTGTTCACACCTAATAGTCCGCTCTCTGGTGCGCACCAGACCACAGTTTGTTCCATTGTTTCATTTTTCAGAAGGTTCGGTTTGCGTTCACACGGGCAAAACTCAAACGGACTATAAACTTTAAACACAAGTCATGTGCTCGGAAATGCTGTTCAACCATTGGTCAGACATTAAGGGGGTAAAAACGCAAATCCCGGCAATTTCTAGCGGAGACTCCGCCATGGAGCATCGGCACTTTCGGCAGGTTATTCTCATGCTGCTGTTAGTCTGGAGATCAATACACACTAGCGGCCCGCGCATATGATTATATAATCAGACAACGTCCGTTAAAAAACATTATTACATGGCTTTGTTGAATACTCGATTCTGATTGGTCAATTCAAAACACGTGACACGTTTTTAATCCAGAACAGCAGACCGATGTCAAGGATTTATTGACCGTTGTTAAGGACGCTCACATCTGCACAAATAAGTCCGTTCGATTTAACTGTATACAGTTTGGCTGAAACTAACTGACAAGACAAGAGCGACAAGGAAACAGCGGAGAAGTAACGGGCAGAAACCCTCCTTTTTACGCAGCGGTCCAGACATAGACATCAGACGGCGACACATATTCAGTGTGCAGTTACTTTGGCATTAGGGCAGGGATATCTAGATACTTCCCAAGGTTTGACATCATGAATTGTGCTACTTTTAAAGCAAGCAACGATGTTTTCAAATCTGTAATCAAAAAGCTCCTCAAAAATGCTATCGAAGCAGTTCCTGCCGTTGCTACGTTAGTTCAAACAGTAACAACGGACTATTTTTCTTAGCGGATGCATGTCAATTTAAATCAATACATACAACTATTTTTTAAATCAATAAAATCATTTTCTAAATCCACAAAAGCATTTCAATTAATATTGGGAGTCATGTCGTTACTTTGTTGAGAATGTGGCCATGTAACATGAGACGTTCTGCAGAGGAGGGGCGTTTCACCGACGACAGGTGTTCTTACTTTTATGTAGCTGACGGAGAATTGTTACATTACACGACACTCATCATCATCATCTTTTATTTAAAGAGACTCTTGGTCCATTATTACAAAAACATACAACACTCAAATATAAATTAAAAAAGGCAGTTATACCAATGTTTCCACAGAGGTGACTGGTATCGTACAGCACTGAAACACGGATTTGACAGCAGCAACACTTAATTCTGCTTTACTCTTTAACTAAACAACCGCGGATGTCTTGAAAGACTCTTTCGCTAAAGATTTTTGAAGATATCCGCGTTCTTGTGACACGTAAATACTGCGCTTCCTATGTTTTGGTGCGGACTGCGTTCACACCAGCAATGAACCGCTCCAGAGTTCGCAAGCAAGCGCTCCGAGACCACCTATTTTAGCGGACCAGAGTCCGGTTGTTTAGTTCACTTAAGATGTCTCGGACTGCGTTCACACGGACCCAAATGAACCGCACCAAGCGGCTAAACGCACCAGGGTTCGATTCAACCGGACTATACAAGGCAGGTGTGAACGCACCCTTAAAGTCAATGCGAGTTAATAATGGTCCCTTTTATTTAAATGTTTCTCTATGTATATATTTAACAACAAGATGAATCATACACTTAACCAGAACATATTCAATATCCAGTGCCTGACCAATTTTTACAAGGCTATTATTTAATCGTGTTTGTTAAGGAAGTAGGAAGAGACACATTTGAAAGGATTTGTAGTTCGCGTTTACTAGAAGAGTTACGACAGTTGCCATTTATGTCACATCCGCCTGGACATTTTCCCGGAAGTAAACCAAAATAAAACATCTGGAAAGGTACTTCGCCAAACAGCAGAAGCCCCAGCTCTTTTAATAAAGCTTGACATTTGCTTTTTCTTGCTGTTTATCGTCCCTCTGCAGGATGTCTTTGCCCTCCTCTTTCGGTTCGCAGGTGTCCGCCATCATGGATATGTTGGCGAAGGCTGCAGTCACAGAAATAACGAAGCTGGTGGAGGAGGGGGGTGTTGTGTTGAGGCTGGAGATGTGTCGGAGGGACAGTGAGATCCAGGAGCTCAAGAGAACTTTAAAGCTGATGGAGGTGGAGCTCTGCAAAGCCCAAGAAGCAGTCAACATCCGGGCAATAATGGAAGAGAAACAGAAGCAAACAGCAGCCGGGAATCAGGTCCTTAGAACAGGTGAGCAACATCTGGAGAGACCTTCCACACCAAAGTGCATTCACAAAAACATATATTCTGGTTTTGTGTTGCTATAAACAATAGTTATTGCTTGGTAAATCATATATTATGATTGGTATTGACTTTATGTGGTATACTGTTAAATTCGGCTTGAATATGAATCTCATATTTGAATATAGTAAGTAGACTATTACTTATTAATAAATTGTAAGAAATACATGCATAATATAATGTACACAATATCATTTAAAGATGTTTGTGTCAAACTGTATTTGTGTTGCTTTTATAGAGGCATCAACGTTTATATAATAACAACAAATAATAACGTTTACTATCATAACAATATTTTTGTGATATCTTGATTTAACAACAGTGATGGGTAGGTAGGTAGGTAGATAGATAGATAGATAGATGGATAGATATATAGATATATAGATAGATAGGTAGGTAGATGGATAGATAGATAGATGGATAGATAGATAGATGGATATATAGATAGATGGATAGATGGATAGATAGATAGATAGATGGATAGATAGATAGATAGATAGATAGATAGGTAGATAGATGGATAGATAGATAGATGGATAGATGGATAGATGGATAGATAGATAGATAGATGGATAGATAGATAGATAGATAGATAGATGGATAGATAGATAGATGGATAGATAGATGGATAGATAGATAGATAGATGGATAGATAGATAGATAGATAGATAGATAGATAGATAGATAGATGGATAGATAGATAGATAGATGGATAGATGGATAGATAGATAGATAGATGGATAGATGGATAGATAGATGGATAGATGGATAGATGGATAGATGGATAGATGGATAGATGGATGGATAGATACTTTATTGATCCCAAATTTGAAAAATGCTTGTGTTGCAGCAGTGTGTTCTGGCTGGTGTGGAATAAAGTATAAACATAATATAATTAAGATAAACATAAACCACACATATATACATATCTACAGTTGAAAATACATTTATCACAATCAAAAAACAATATAAATTATTCTGGATAAATTAAAAATAAACACTACAATACTACAGCAACATAAATATATAGGATAGTATATAAATTGTAGTTGTGTAAGGTAGCTGTTGTGCAAATTGTTCGTGGTTATGGAGAGGGAGAAACTGAAACTATGGAGCAGTGAGTCCTCTAAATATTCAAATGAAATAAACATATGAATGAATAATATGAATATAACATGGAATTCAGTAGACATCTTAGATTGTGTTTTCATTTGGTCTATAAACTGCCATTCTCAAAGTACAACATATTGGATAATGATGTTCGATGACTGACTTTTGAGATAAGGGCATCTGTTTGATTAATACAAATATCAAAAGAAATGTTGTGATGTTTGTGTCAAACTTTATCTTTTTTCTTTTATAGATGCACCAACATTTATATAATAACAACGTATAAAGACTTGTTTTGATATCTTGATTTGTAAAAAGCATGTACGTATTTTTCAGCGCTTCTATCCAGATGTTTTATACACAATTTGCACAAGTTTTACTGTTGACTTACATTTGTGGAGTCAAATTCTACCTGCAATCTTTCTTTCAGTTTCAGACCAACAAGAACATCAGGAAGCATGTGGCGTGTATCTGAACCCACGGTCTGCTCATTCTCTGTGCCAGCCGGGACACGTAACAGAGGAGATCCACGACATGAAGCCAGCGGTGAAACACGAGCCTGCAGAAGAACCCTTCACCCAGGAAGCAGAACACATTGTAACAGCAGACATTTGCTTTGAGGCGCGAGAGCCAGATGACATGATGTGGCCTCCTCCTGCTTGCAGCATGTTTGATAAAAGCTCCGTTGCAATGCAGCAGAACATGCAGATTTCCCCCCCTGACACTGAGCAATATGCTGCTCACAGAAACACAGAAAGCTCCTATAACTCTTCAGCTTCTGCAGCACAGGAAATCGCAGGTGGTTCTTTAAATGTGCCGATAAAATTAGAGGTAGAGACTCGACCTATGTGCATGGGAAGTACGGCTGTTCACAATGAGCAGTTCAGACATCCTGCAGTCAGTCAGGATCCGTGTTTGGAGTCTGCTTCTCAACATGCCGGGCCGTCACTAGCTCCGCCTCATGCACAGAGGTCACACCCAGCAGATACATTAGGATCCAACACAGACTGGCACATCCTCAATGTGAACAACCAAAGGGCAAAAAGGCTCATGAATGTTTGGAGGACGAATCAGAAACTGTTCATCTGCTCGGTGTGCAACAGGGGTTTCCCTCGCAAGTCTCAGCTAGAGGTGCACATGGCCTCCCACCAGACGTTTAAACCCTACCGGTGCCTCGAATGCGGGAAATCTTTCACCCAGAAGACCCGGCTGAAGACGCACCAAAGCGTGCACACGGGGGAGAGGCCGTTCAGCTGTAAGATCTGCGGCAAGATGTTTTCGAGGCAGGACAACTGCATGAGACACGAGCGGTTCCACAGCGGGCTGCGGCCCTACAGCTGCGGACAGTGTGGGAAGAGCTTCACGGTGCTAGGCAACCTCAAAATACATCAAGAGATCCACCTGCAAGGAAGATAGCGATCAGAAGACAATTTACATCTTGTACTTTTGACAGTTTTAATGCATTTTATACAAACATAAAATGTAAATGTTGCATTTCAGGGTGGTCATTGGTGAGGAACATTATAATTATACAATGTACTGCATATGTTTAGGTGCAGACTCATGATGTTGCCCAACCTAACCTAAACACACTTTTTGTAGTTATGAAATTCATTAAAGCCCAAACTCCATCTGTTTCATAGTAGAAGGAGAGTGGGTGAGTGCCTATGCATTAACCATTTGTGTTTTAAATTAACGTAAATTAAATTCATTTTGAGAGATTTTCTTTTTTTGTACATTAAATGTCAATGTTCCCATTTATTTTTTTAAATGTTGCCTTCAAAGTTCAATTCTTTTTTTCCCCTGCAGGATTGTTATATATACATACATTTCACTTCCTTGAGATTCTTGAAAGATTGTTAACTTGAGAGGAACATTTGGGTCTGGGATGTTTTTTTAAATAGACATTGAAAATGCTTGAGTTTGTATATTTTGTGCAAGGATACAAATATGTTTTCTTTCACTTAAAGGTGGGGTAGGTAATTCACTTCAGAAACACTTTTTGTTATATTCCATGGAATGCTTTTAACATCCCGATAGCAATGAATACATTAAATGCTTTGACAATAAATGCATAAAAAAATGTGATCTGTGGAAGCCGTGGCGCTGTACAAAGCATGTCCAGTTATCTGCCTCGGCCCGCGGCAGATAACTGGATGGCCTACCTGCCTGTCAGCCTTCCATCTCGTGCACAAACTTATCTCGTGCCCTCATTGGTCATGTGCGCGTTCGTGTGTGTTGGAGGAGGGGCTCTGTGAGGAAGTCTGAAGGAAGGGGCAGATTTTTTTCGGTTGTGTACTTTCAAATGCTAGCGCACTCAAGCTGGTTTCTCCATTCTTACCTACCCTACCTTTAACGTTAGTATATAGGCTTCTTCCTGCTGTCGGCATGTGTCTCCTCGCAGTCACTTATACATTTTCTTCCATAAAGATTGTCTGTACCTTCATTTGTGTGTCAAACTATGCAATGTTGGGTGCGTACGCAGAGAATTGGGCCTTGAAGGACATTCAAAAGGCCTTCAGTTGGATGTGTTAGAAGGTGTTTTAACCCTGATGTAAAATAAATGTATATATTTTTTTCTTTAAAAGAATACTTATAAAATAAGTATATAAATATGAGTTTAAGTATTATATGCCTGGTTATTTTTCCAAACGTGTTTGATTGTGTACCATGTTTGTACCTTGAATGTATTTATTATATATGTTATACTTTGTTTATATTTGTATGTTATGAGTTAATGGGTGTGGTTGAAGGAAATCATATTTTATTGGGAGATAAAGGAACTTTTTAAAAGTATGTTAGTGGTTCTCAAATTATTTTTAATAAAAGTAGTCTGAAACATACAATACTATCATTTATTTACTTTGTATGGAACTGATGCTATTTCCTGTATTATACTATTTTTAAACATTTACGATATAGACTAGCAAGTGAAAGAAATAACCTGATTTCAGTGTGTGTGTGTATTTTAACACTTTTGTTGATTTAAAAAAAAGTGTCTGACCTCGGAAGTGCCTCGGTAATATACGTTGCGCATCTCCGCCTGGTTTTACGGTATTTATGTCATCACTTCCGTAAAGCGAGCTCTTGTGTTTATTCTTTGTAGCAATTAGTTGCTGCTGTTAGCTGCACATTTAAACCCTAAATAGCTGTCGTTTATATACGGTTATCTGCTTCAGAAATGGCCTGTTTCGGTTAGCCATCCCGAACTAATTACACTCACTTCTCTTGTTTCAACTTCAGGCTTCCCTGACACTTTGCCGGCTTGTTTTCTTTTTAAATCACAATGTTTACTAGCGTTGCTCTTCGGGCTCAGCTTGCCTCCATAATCGATGCCTTGTCCAAAGCAGCCGTGGCAGAGATCTCCAAAGTGGTGGAGGATGACATGGCGGTGGTGAGGCTGGAAATGTGTCAGCGAGAAAATGAGATCAAGAAGCTGAAGAGCAACATCCAGGTTCTGCACAGCGAGCTGAGGACCATGCAGGGGAGTGTGCCCCAAATACATGACACCCTACAGGGGAGTGTGACCCAGAGACATGACACCCTGCAGGGGAGTGTGACCCTGAGACCTGCTGACACCCTGAGAGGAGACACCCAGATACCTGACACCCTGAGAGGAGACACCCAGAAACCTGACACCCAGAGAGGAGACACCCAGAGACCTGACACCCAGAGAGGAGACACCCAGAGACCTGACACCCAGAGAGGAGAGGGTAAATCACACAAAACACACTTTATTCACTGTGGATTTTAGCCTGCGATAAGAGGTGGGAGAAGTACTCAGATATTGTACTCAAGTAAAGGTCGAAGTACCAAAGTGTAGGAATATTATGTTACATGTAAAAGTCCTGCAATCAAAATGTTACTCAAGGAGAAAAGTATTATCATCAAAATATACTTAAAGCACCAAAAGTAAAAGTAGTCATTCTGTAGATTGGTCCATTTCAGAATAATATATATGATATGTTTTATAATGATTGATCATGAAAGTGTTCTCAAAGCTGGTAAAGGTGCAGCTAGTTTCAATGGCTTTGTATACTGCAGGGTAGCTTGTGAATTTACTCCAGGTGGAACTAAAGTCTGATTTAAGACTTGATTATATTTCACATCAACAATCCACATCTGTAAAGTAACTAAAGGTAATAAAATGTAGAGGAGTAAAAGTACACGGCTTACCTCTGAATTGTAGTGGAGTAAAAGTAAAAGTAGCATAACATTGAAATACTCAGGTAAAATACAACATTTCGGAGCCCAGGGGCCTCATTTATAAAGCCTCGCGTAGGATTGGTGTGGGAAGGTTGCCTACGTAGGACAAAGCAAATAAATACGCACCGACACTTTCCGATTCATAAAAGACTGCGTACCGGCACAGGACTTGCGTACGGCACATCCTACGCCGGTTTCCATTTATAAATCACAATCAACTCGAAATGCGGCGCAGCTTTTGCGGGCTTCACGTAACGCCCATATTTGCCTATAAATAGTCAAAGAAACGCCCATTCATTCATTTTGACTGACTGCATGAAGAAGATCGCAGGAAATGACGACAGAACAGGTAAAAAAGACATCTCACACCGTGTCAGATTTTGGTTATTTTGGGGAGGTCGAGATAAATCATATTGTTTGGTGGATGCAGTTTGAACCAGAGTAGCAGCATGGAGGCAGTGGCGGAGCCAGGACATTTTCAGTGGGGTGGCCAGGATGGAACCAGTGATCATTTTGGGGTGGCATTGAAATCACTATTATATGAACATAAAAATACATCTCACTAGAACATAAGGGGTTATTTAAGGCAGGGGTTCCCAAACTTTTCAGCCCGCGACCCCCAAAATCACTGTGACAGAGACTGGCGACCCCCCTCCACGTGAATAGTCAACGGGAGGGACACACACACACACACACACACACACACCGATCCTCAACTCTGGTGTGTCTCACTCATTAAGGCGAGACACGGCAGGCAACAACATCGTTTTTCATGCACTGGTCAATTTTGATATGTTGTGCTATTTTGATTCCATAACATGTTTTTGTACAAAATACACATTTAAGTGTTTATTTTACTATAGTTTGTCTATTTGCGTCTGTAGGTTTCTCCTAAATTCACCAAAAGTTAGCATTCTAACGTAACATAAAGTACCGCGACCGCTGTGTGCAGCATGTCAACAGAGGTATCGTTCGAAAGCTCCGTCTCTCCTGCACAATCTCATCGGGTCCAAATATAGTAATTTCCTTTGTATCAGCAACCAATCGTGAAAGTACAAAGGGGTCTTAAACCAAGAAACGAAATCTCATTGGCTGGTGTCAATTTCTGACAACGTGATTCGTTCAGATGCGTCACGTGGTGTTCAAAAACACTTCTTGGTTTAGATTTCGCTGGAAATTTAAATCTCAAAATGGCAAAAGAACAGCGAAAAAAACGTTCACAGAGAAGACCACAACAATTGTCACTTGCACGAAGCAAGGTTATACAAAAAACAAATGATCCCGAACACGAAATACCTTCACGGAGTGCGTCGATGCGCAAGCTGTCATCCAAATAACAGCAGGGTTTAACTAGTGCCTCACTGCAATCTTTAAAGGTCGTTTTCTCAAGTTCCTGAGTGAGAAATGTCCACTTCAGTAGCACGTACATACACCAAACCTTCCAGTTATATTCCTATCAACATTCTGAAGGTTTTACTGAAGGGTTTGTTCATATATCATTCATAGCCTGAATTATACAACATTGTATACCTAAAAACATGGCGAAAATGGATATTTTAGGGCTGTTGACAGTATTTTCTGATTTATGGAGTGATAAAAAGAGATATCCAAAATCCCTTCTGTAAAAACTTTAGATTCTAATATGACTACAAAATGAAACAAGAATTTCAGATTTGTGTTCCTGAAAGTATTAAAATATGCGCATATTTAATGAGTTTATGGCTCATTTGCATGGGGGGTGCGGTGCGGTGCGGTGCCAAATAGAATCAAATTATGTGGGAAACACTGGATAATAATAATAACAATACTTTTTTATTTTTTTATTTTGAATCATCTGGCGACCCCCACTTTGGGAACCCCTGGTTTAAGGCACCTACAACACACCTCTACATTATTTGGGATTAAGTGGTGGAATAGATCAAATAATATTCAACTATTTTTTTCTTATTCCCACAGGAAGTAACAACAAAGCTTACATTATACAAATGTAGTGCAATATATAGACTGTTTAGCTTATGGTGATCAGCAGCCCTATGAGCTCATTCTCTCAGTGTATCATCAGGAATACAGAGGCACACACACATCATTTAAATAAGAGTTTTTTTAATTAAATGATTGGTTAAGAATAACATCTTAAAGTAAATAACAATAAACAATAGCCCTTAACCCTGTAAGGCCCCCGGTTGTAATTGTACAACATTACTTTAAGCTATCCAAAAGTCAGTAAATGTTTTAGTTTTTTAAAAAGACTACATAGTAAAAAAAAAAAGGTCCTTTTGTTCAGCCTCACAATGCTATTGGGAAGTAAATGTGTTTATAGGTCCTCCCCTCTGGCCATCAAGACTAACATTCCTGACAATAGATCTCAATAGTCATCTTTTATGGTGTAAATGCCTTTTTAATAATAACGTTTTTGAATGGAACATTCTCAACACGAATGCATCAATCCAAATAAATATAACTTAAATATGTGGGAAAATCAATACATTATCAATATAACGTTATATTAATGTTAATTATTGATGAATGATGAAAGGTTACTACATTTTTTTTTTTAATATTCTAAAATAGTTTGGGCCCCCGTGGTGAGGGTGTTTGGGGTGGCCAATAGGGTGGCCAGGATTCAGCCACCCCCCAGCTCCGCCACTGCATGGAGGTCAGATCGTCCCCAAAATAAATAAATAAGTGGTCCGAAAAAGGTTAATGACAAAACAAATACACAAAGCCTTCCTCAGGCAGTGTGTTTGTACCGGGGACAGGAGACCCCCCCTCTTGATGAGAAACTGTAAGAAATGATCGGGGAATCCCTCCGGAGTGGAGTCATGACGACTGGATCTGAATTATGTTTTTGTATTTGGTGGTTTCTGTTCCAGCTGTCGATCAGCAACTATATATCCATAATCCACCAGTTGAAGGAAATACAACTAATGTGTTGTTATATGAGCTGTACAATTGACCACATATGGTGTTCTTAGTTTCCATACCGCCTGTGTTTTACGAGCGACTTATCAAGTATTGGCGAACGGCATAAAACACGATTAAACATGATGGTATATAAAACCATGCTCGTATCTATACAACCTATAGAAATGCACAACGGCGTCAGTTTAAAGTAATTCTGTCCTTCTGTTTACCGCATCATTTATGAGAATACATTTCTTAACAAGAGAACATAATCAAGGGGTGATCAATAACATTTCCGTATTTATTTATTTCCCCAAGTTATGTTTTTGTGTGCACTGAGGAGTCTCAAACAGGCGTTTGTTAAATCATTTTAAGATTGGCTTTAATCAATGTTTGAAAATGAATTCTTCATATATGATAAATGAGAGGTAACGTTTTATTCATGGTATTATTTCCACATATTTCTCTCCATTCTTCCTTCTGCCAACGGTGTCGCAGTTTCTCGTCTCTCCCGTTGTTGTGCTTAGTGCGTACGCATGGGTCAGAGTTTGCGTGGAGGACCGCACGTTTTCCCGTCAAGTCAGTTTTTTATAAATCGCAAACAGTGTGTAGAAACTGGCGTACGCCATCTTTTGTGCGTACGCCATCTTTTGTGCGTACGCACCGTTTATAAATGACAATAAAACGGATACAATAGTGCAAGTAAATACAATAGAATATAGTAGAACTAGTGCAGAATAGCCTATATACAAGTAATTGAAATATTGATATATATATATATATAAGTTGCAAACAATTTGACCTACCTCTTTAAAACTCATACTGTTCTGAATCTTTTTTTGCCTTTCCACAGACAGTCATCATACCACTGGTGATGAGAGGACGTTGCTTGAACAGGGGAACGCTCATAAGGACCAGAACAGCCCGTCTTCACCTGAGGTGGTGCAGGTGAAATGTGAACCAGTAAATGAAGGAGCTGGAGGACATCCTGAGCCTCTGAAAGGAGAACCAGCTGTGTTTGAAAGGGACAGTGCACAGTGGCGGCCGACAACACAAACAGGATGCAACAACTCCCATTATTTAAACTCCTTACCGTGTATCCCCGGATCTTCTGTGGCGCCCGGCAGCAGCAGCTCGGGGGGGTTTCAGCAGAGCCCGTTCCTCCGCGGGCTGCAGAGTTACGGTCAGTATCGAAACTCGTTCAACACCATGAGGAGGAGGACGGGGAAGAGGACGGTACTCAAGAAAGGCTTCATCTGCTCGTACTGCGGGAAAAACTTTGAGCGGTCGGGACACCTGGAGAGACACAAGAGGATTCACACGGGCGAGAAACCGTACCACTGTGAGGTCTGCGGGAGGAGGTTCAACCAGAAGTGCAGCCTGAAGGAGCACATGAAGATCCACAGGAGATGTGAGGAGAATACCTGGTTGTCTTGGCTAATGTTGCAGGGAAAATCAACAAGTCTTTCCGTTTCCCAACACCCTAAAATAGTGACAGAAATGTTATCTAAAGATTAAGGCAAAGCAAGTTAATTTATATAGCACCTTTCAACACAAGGCAATTCAAAGTACTTTACAAACAAGAAAAACAACAAGAGCATTTAGACATGAAACACATTATAAAATGGCATTTAATAAACCGTCATTAAAAAGCGAATAAAATAAACAAAACAAGCTTGAATTGAATAACACAGGTATAAATATATACATATATAATAAAAGTTACAGTGCAGTGTACGATATGAATAGTTCAATTAAAATATTAGGTACAAAAAGAGTTGTTATCTAAAAAGAGTGTTTGCACTAAATACAATATTGTCTTGAAAAACCTATTGAACATTTATTTTAGGATCGTACGTGGTTCAAATGGGAATAGAAGACTTATTTAAATATTTGAAAGTCTATATTACATAAAGACTTGGTCTGATGCTTCCCTGGGAGGTTGAATAACAGTCAAAATATTTGTGGCTGACCTTAGAAATTGAAGTGGAGAAGCAATGGTTGCATCCCTTAAATTGACGTTCCTCCAAACCTCTCCGACACATTAGCCTCATGTTGTATTTGTGTGTTATTTTAGACTCATGTTTTGGTTCAGTTCACAGCAGGAAGTCTCTGGCTGTGACATTCCTCTGTGTCACAGCGAGCAGAGAAACACTCTGAGGTTTAGGCGAGAGCAGAGTGAAGAGTTACTCGCTGACAGCTCTGTCTTTGCTTCCCAGGGAAAACGCATTGGATAATAATTACAGGGGTCACTCAGTTTAACCGAACAGTAAGACAGGAGTGTTGTAATTGGCTCAGGAAAGTTCATAGCGAACCTCAGACAGAAACAAATGGCTGGTTTATATATCCACGGCTTTAACTGAAGATTATATTCATGATCCTTAAATCTGCAGACTATTGTCTCTGTTTATCAATTCATCGTTTGGTCTATACAAAGTTATAGTTATTTCAATGTGAATTAAGATCAGATCATTTTGGAGAACAGCAGGAAATCCATTTTTAAAAACGTCGTAGTATTTGAGTCTATGCATCGTTGTACTCTTCATAAAAGTGATATCAAATTAGGACGTTTTTATAAATATAAGGGGTGTTGGTGTGAATAAACTATTACATTTGGATAGCAACCTTTGCATGACCCTCATGCTGTAACATTTGCACATCAAATTTGAAAATGTGTAACCGCAATGTTGAAAAGCTTGAATTTTTAGATGTGGAAGCAAAACGTGCGCATGTTGACTTCTTCTCACTTCACCAGGTATTCAGCCGACACCAGAGGAGATCGATGTGAAGGAACAGAAGCAGATTCCTGTGGTGAACCCATGTGCTGATCCTCTTCAAACCAAAGAGGAGATCCAGGTGAAAGCTGCAGATGTCCTACCTAAGAACGAGGACATTCTCACAACACCTGTCAAATGTGAGCCTGCAGAGGAGCACACAGCACAAACACTGTTTCTTCATGGAGGAAACGAGAGGATGAGGGAAGGAGGAGACGAGCTCAGTGAGAACGTCTCAGCTTTTGAGAGGGAGAGCCAGCAGTGGATGTCCAGCAGCGCAGAGATCAGCAGCTCGGAGTATCACAGCATGACTTCCTTCCCGGGGTTAGCTCAGTTACTGCCTCCACCCGTCGAGGCGTCTTGCAGCTCCTTCTCCTTTCCAGCGAAGCCGTACGGAGAGCTCAAGAACAACATGGTGTCCCAAACACCTTACGCCTCCTCAGACTCGCTCATGATTCCAGGGGAAGGAGGGATGCATGGAGCCGCGCTGAATCACCAGAGAGGAAGCCGGCTGTTTCAGGTGATCAAACCAAAGAAGTGCTTCGTCTGCTCGTTCTGCGGGAAGGACTTCGAGCGCGTCGGCCATCTTGACAGACATTTACGGATTCACACCGGGGAGAAGCCGTACGGGTGCCAGATCTGCGGGAGGTGCTTCAATCAGAAGAGCAGCCTGAAGGGCCACATGAAGACGCACAGGAACGGTAAGAGGTTTGCCAAAAGTATTTAAAGGCTTTATCGTTGTCTTTAGTTAATAGTAAAACGTACCTTTGTATTTTTTCATAATGCATAAATTGTCAGACTTCAGACACACTTTTTATTTTCTGGAATTCTTCTTAATTCCAAGTTACTATATTAAATCTGCTTGTTTGCACCAACACACATTCAAATGCAAATTGTTTAGATTTAGTTTATCATTGAAGAAAACACATGTATATACATTCCTAATATTTAGGTTATTTTTTTTCCGAGCGTGTAAAACCAAAGAAAATACAAATGAAACAAAAGATGATACAGACATGATGCAGTACTATACAAATGAATGCAATAACAAAACGAAATATTTAATTAATAATTGAATAATCTGTAGTGTCATTGTCTGATATCAATAAACAACAAAGCTTTAGCTAATAAATAAATAATATAATAGGGAAGATCAGTAAATATTCACATCTGGCATTTTGGACAAAAAGCAAAACAGTCAGTGACCAAAACATTGACTACCTCAAAATGTTATACAGGTGATCCATTTAAAAAATTAAGTATTTCATTTTCATTGTATTCGGAGCCGTAACTGTCTTAAAAATTATGAAACCCATTTATATTAAAAAAAATACATTGCAGGTAGATATTTACACCGGTACCACTGCTGCAGATAAAAGCAAAAGAAAGCAATTATCTTTCATAAACGATTTTCTAATTACATTATTCTGCTTTTTCTTTTTCCTGAAAAGGGGAGAGCTCAGATATGCTGGAGCCACATCACCTGATGCTCACGATGCCGGACAATCAGACGCTGAAGAACCTCACAGAACCAAGAACCGGCCCAGCAGAACCAGAGGAACAGGAGCCGACCATCACGTACAGAGAGGCAGCCGGAGAGCAAACGGTGACGGTGAAGCTGGAGCCCAACGGGGAGGATTATCACCCTCTGAGTCACAACAGCACCGGAGCAACGGAGCAGAGCCAGCTGTGGACATCTGGGATGGAGCAGAGCAGTGATGAGGAACAAACTGTGTGTGACACGTATCACCTCAGTCCTGAGCAGCAGGAATACACACCACAAGTCAGTGACCTGCCTTTTCTAGGTGACAAAGAGAAGGGAGAGATGATGCACAATGATCAGTATTCAATGATGCATTCAAGGAACACTAACATGCCTTTAGTTCCAGAGCTGCAGGATCAACACGTTGATCAAGAGGCTGTGAGTGAGTACACAGCCGTGAGGGACAGGACTCAGGAGGGAGGTGTGTTTGAGTTTAATATCTCAGATGGAGACACGACCAGACAAAACTGCTTTATATGCTCCAGTTGTGGGCAGAGCTTTCATAGTTTCAGTCTGTTCCAGAGACACCCGTGTCAAAGCGTCACAGAGCAATCCTTCAGCTGCAACATATGTGGGAAGGTTTTCAATCAGATGAGCATCCTGAAGCTGCACCTGAAACTACATGTAGAATAAGTGAGTGTGTAGCGAATCGACTAATTATTAATTATAATATTAAAGATATTATTCGTATCTGAATATAACCCAATACACACTACAGAGGAAACGGAAACACGGAAAATATCTTCCTTGACTCGCTCAGAAAGATCCACACTTTAGATGTCCTGCAATTTTAAACTAATTCGTAGGGCTGCCCCAAATAGTCGATTAATTAAGTCTTAATCGAGCAATTTTTAATTAGTCAGGTCGCTAACTACCTGAATGACCAGGCTCCGCTCTGAATGAAGTCTGAGGGTTTCCGGCTGATATGGAGCTTTTTTTTCAACTACTCGACTAATTAAAAATTGCTCGATTAAGACTTAATTAATCGACTATTTGGGGGCAGCCCTACAAATTAGTTTAATATATAGGTCAATATGATTTATAAAGAAATACTTGACAGAAGCTAAAGCAGAAGATTGAAGAGCTTTTCGTTTTCTAAATACATTATTTGTTAAGTACGGTCTCATGGCAGTAAGGATCAATCTGTGTTCCTGATATTTTGCACTAAATGTTTTCCTTTTTGTTTGTACCTCCGTTGCTCCTATCTTATTTGGAGCCGGCTAATGACTTAATCCCTGCACAGAGGAACCAAACAATGTCAAGCATTATCGGTTTAAATGAAACCTCCCGTCTGTTCTGTCACTTGGACTGATATCTAGTTTTACTTTACTGATTCTTTTTTACTGGATTCTTTTTTACAATTTGTTTCAAATCGTGATAACAGTCACACATTAAGTTAAAGGTAAAGTTGAAATATTGTTGTTTTTGCCTTTTTTATTTGTGGTCTTTTCAAACTAAACTAACCACACCCTCTTCTAAAAGAACACTGTAATGTTCCATTTAATTCCATTTACTTCAAAATAAGTAAAGGGAAAACCATTTGCTCTGTAACTGAATATCCTGATTAGAAATTCAACATGTTTTTTTTCCCCAGGATAAACTTGGCCAATCTTATTTTTCATCTTAAGATAATAATACACACTTTGTATGAGCGGTTTTAAGTGGAGTTTGGCTGTATCAGAACAAAAGCTTTAAGTTCATTGATTTAGCATTTCGACTAAGATACAGGTTTATTCTCTATTCTGATTTTGAATGCCAGTTTCTTTAAGCTTTGATAAGATATATTCTACGTGGTTTCACACTAGTATACTGAATCTAAAATATATTTAGTATTTATTTTCTGGAGTATATAATAAGGTTATTATTCTCAAAAAAGTTGCTTATGTGGTTACTTTACCAAAACAAACCTCATACAACAACATCTTGTACACCTCAAATTCAGTTGACCTTTGAAGCAGCATGTAAAGGTATCTCAATGATGTCTGCTTCATATTGGTTTAGTTTCATCTTTAAAAGGCAAGTTTCAAAGTGTTTTTGAAGGAAGGGACTAAGATATGTTACGGCTAAATCATGCACTAAACTTGCATTATGTATAAAGAAGCATTAAGTGTAACGCATGTCTCTTTAGTCATCAAGCATTTGAGAGTCATACAATTTGAGGCTCCTCTATCATTTTATAGCGTTTTATTGATCATTTATTGGCAACTGGACACAGCCAGTGTTGAGCATTAAGCTCATCAAACAACTATCATTTGAAAAGGACAGTATGATGTGTGCCTACTTTTTTTTAACATGGTAATGAAATGCCCGACCCGTCCACTGCACTGTTACTCTTTTTATTGAAGAGTGTTTACCGATCAATATTTTCAATCAAACTGCCAATTGTAGTATGATTTCTGCATAACTCAAGCACATTATACAGGCTGTTAGAACACGTTTGAAAAGATACACATGTAATGTATTTTTTGTTATACATTTCAATCGAAGTGTGGAGTCTGGCACTCTAGTTATTTTTATGTTTGATGAACAGTTGAAATAAAGGATTTTTCTATGTCAAATCTTTCCTGAACAACTTCCTCGTTCTCACTCGCAGTCATCATCGAAAAGTGTGTTTTATTTTATCCCCGCTAAACCGAAAAGGACACAATATGGACCCCTAATTTATATCATATTTCCATTTCCAGGCTTGAAAAAACATACTGAAAGGATTAATTGATTATCAAAATAGTGGTTTTGCACATCACCTTATTGATAACAACTAATCCTTACAGCGCTAATTAAGACTTGGCAGTAGCTTTTTGTACGGACATGTAAGGGGGAAAAAGAACCACAAAGAAAAATGAAGGCCTACTTTTAGTTTGAACTTCTATTTTTAATAGACCAGCACTTTGGTGTTTGTTACAGCCGCTGCTACCTTGTGCCCTTAACTCTGTTTGTATGCAAATGAGCTGGGCAGTTCCTATGCTGTCAGTGGCCGTCTCGACCTCGCAGCATCCGCGGGGATTGGACAGACGTCACCCAAGCCCTGCCCGCTTCTGCCACGTCATCCGGGGGAGGAGTATAAAGGCTGGGCACGGATACCATTCGGGAGGCTCTGTATTGTGTGACAGACGCCTCAACCCTCGCATTGTGACATTGTCTTCGTTCTGTGACTTCTGAGACTGTTTAGCCGTGTGCATTTGGTGTTAGCTACACTAATTAGCAGTGTATTCAGTAGGGTTTCTGGGCGAGCACACTGATTAGCAGCGTGTCGTCGGGTTCTGTGTTAGTATAGGGTTTGTGTGTGTGTATACTGCTTAGATCCAGGTGATTAGCACCTGTAGACCCGCACCAGCTGTGTTTTCCCACAGTCCCGTTTTGTTATTGTTTTGTTTCCACTTTAGAAGTGAGGTAATTCCTTTCCTTTTGTATAGTACTGGGCAACTCTCTTTTGGAGACCCTGTTGTGAGATAGTGACAGATTGACCCGTTGTTGGGCCAAGCTGTTTGTGTACATCATTTACTCAGTTGCCGTTACAAATAAAACCACCGGTAACATATACCAAATCCAATCTGGTCGTGTCGTTTCCCTTTTGTACCCCTAGCCAAGAGGGGACGTAACACGTGGGGACTCATCCGGGATACATTTAAATCAATTCCTGGGTTTATAGGTGGGTTTATTGTGGCTGAAAACGTTGTGAACGTGTGGGCGGTACACCCAGGTATGGCATCGTTCGATATAGAGGCGTTCTTGGTCTGGCCGTCCTATGAGCAGCTGGACCGGCGTAAGAAGGATGACCTAATAGAGATAGCGCGGCACTTCAGTCTCGTGGTGAATCGGCAGATGTTAAAAAAAGAATTGAAGGCGTTGGTGGTGGATGAGATGGTGCGAAGAGAGGTACTTGTACCGGCTACCAGCTGAGCTACCCATGTCCGAAGTTCCCACTGATGGCCTGTTGCGTCCGGCAGAGGCAGAGTTTACGTTTACTAAAGGAAGGGGTGGTGACAGCGAGGGGGGCGAGCTGTGGGAGGCACCACTCACGCCGCCTCGCAGATGCCCACCCTCTCCTGTTGGTAGTACAGAGTCCCGGGAAGGGGCTAAACTCAAGGTACGTCTCGCCTGGCTCCAGTTGGAAGCCAAGGACCGGCAGCTTCGGTGGGAAACTGACGACAGGGAGAAAGCCAGGCAGTTACAGCTGGAATTACGCAAGTTGGAAATGGACAAGGAAGTCCGGAAGTTGGAAATGGACAAAGAAGTCCGGAAGTTAGAAATTGACAGAAGTGCGGATACGACAGCTGGAGCTAGACTCCGAGCTGCGCGCGTCCGGTGTTCCTGGTCATGGCGGAGGAGGTTCCTCGCCCTATTCTCACCCACCTGCCTTCAATGTAGGGAAAAACATTTCGCTAGTGCCGATTTTCCGGGAGAATGAAGTGGATGCGTATTTCGGTGCGTTTGAGCGCATTGCAGCAGCGTTACAGTGGCCGGAGGATCCCTGGGCTCTGTTAATCCAGTGTAAACTCCACGGGAGAGCCCAGGAGGCGGTTGCTGCGCTTTCAATAGAGGGCAGCCTAAATTATGACCTGGTGAAGCGTGCCATACTTAGGGTGTACGAGTTAGTTCCCGAGGCTTATCGGCAGAAGTTCAGGAATCACAGAAAGGGGGCTAATCAAACACATGTCGAGTATGCCAGGGAGAAGGGGATGTTGCTCAATAAGTGGATTGATTCATGTGACGCTGCAGAGTATTCTGCCTTGAAAGAATTAATCCTGATGGAGGAATTTAAGAGGGGATTGCCTGACCGTATTGTGGGGCATATAAATGACCAGAAAGTGCACTCTCTCTCCGCAGCTGCTGTACTGGCGGACGAATATGTGCTAATGCATAAAACGGTGTTTTCTCCGGCTGTTGCTGAGAACTCTCGCCGCATGCCGGGGGCACCTGTTGGTCAGCCAGCGAAAGTATTCACGAGGAACAGAGAGGAGAGAGAGTGTCACTATTGTCATCAGCCTGGACATCTTATTGGTAATTGCATGATTCTTAAGCGTAAGGAGCAGCCACCAAACATGACCAGGCCGAAAGGCATCGGCTTAATTAACACTATGTCACTCACACCTACGCTGTCATTGGAGGCAGTCGCAATTTCTACAGGCTCACACTTACCTGTTAGCATCTGGCATCTGTTAGCATCTAGCAGCATCTAGCTCTCCTGCTTACAAACTTTTAGCCATCCCTGCTTATACAAGTAGTAGTTTTAGTTGTCTGCGAACTGTGGAGGCCTACTCCCACCTGTCGAGTGCGGCTGTACTGAGGTGTTTTTCCTCCGGAGACGTCGCGAAGAGACGGAGCGGCTCCACCTGTTGCTGCATGCGATCTGCGATTTACGGAGGCCTGCTCGTCGCGAAGAGACGGAGCATCTCCACCTGTTTGCTGCCTGCGATCTGCGACCTACGGAGGCCTGCTCCCACCTGTGGAGTGCGGCTGTACTGGAGAGGTTTTTACCCCGGAGTCGTCGCGGAGAGACGGAGTGGATCCACGCTTCGGGCTTGGCCTGCTTCCACCGGGCGTGTGCTGCTGTGCGGAGGAGGATTTTACCACCGCTGGGGCCTGCTTTCCACCTGTCCTGGTTCTGCTGTTGCAGAGGCCTGCTTTCACCCCGGGGATACCACGGAGGGACCGGAGCGCTTCCACGCTGCTGTTTTCGCCTGTCCTTTGCTGCTGTACTAATTTTGACTGACTGTGTGCTGGTCTGGGAAAATGGCCCATATCGGGATTCTGCTGTGCCTGTTAACTGTTTTGGACTATGAGAAGATCTCTAGTCATTCTGAGAAGACTACTGGATTCAGGTCTGTTCTGCCACCCGCAGTGGGCATCCCCTGCAAAGGTTCGGATGTGTTGCTCAAACAATTACCGGTTGCCTTGTCACAGTCAATCTGCTCGACAAAATATGTTTGTCTTTTTTGTTTTCCTGCGATGATGGTTCTTCAGGACTCCTTCTTAAGCTTTAATCACACTCCCGCAGACTTTTCCGGTGTTTCTAAATTAGATGACAATGTATTTGTGTCGTTTAAGAGGAAAAGATGCCTGGTTTTTGTTGTTGTTATTACTGTCAGGAAATGTACAACCTAACCCTGGTCCGCCCAGTAGTAGTAGTCAGATCGCTACTCCTGCTGATTTTAAAGCTAGGTCTGGGTTGGGTTTCATCCACTTGAATGTGCGCAGTCTGTTAGGTAAACTAGATTTTGTCCGTATCTGGGCAAAATCGACTGACGCTGACGTCATTGTCTTATCAGAAACATGGCTAAACAAATCTATTTTGGCCTCTGACATTGCCTTAAATGGTTTTAATGTGTATCGTACCGACCGGCCTAATAAAGGTGGTGGCGTTGCCATTTATGTTAAGAATAAGTTCAGTGTAACCACATTAGTTTCCAAATCGATCAGTAAGCAATTTGAATTTTTAGCCATAAATATAGAAGTGGCAAAGGGTCAACAGGTCATGGTAGTGAGTTGTTACAGACCCCCCTCAGCTGTCAAAGACTCCTTGTCTTCACTAGCAAATCTTTTATCACAACTAGACTACAAGGAAATAGTGCTACTTGGAGATTTTAACTGGGACTGGTTAACTGCAGTGTCAGAGGATTTTAAAAACCTTTGTATCTCTTTGAATGTTACTCAGATTGTTGACAGTCCTACTCGCCCAAATATTAAGTCCCCTAATAAATCCTCCCTAATTGATCTCATTTTAACTAATGTTCCCCATACATATTCATCTGTGGGAGTATTTGCAAATGATCTGAGCGATCACTGTGTTGTAGCCACAATTAGGGACACTAAGGTCCAAAAGGTTAAACCTCGCATTATCATTAAGAGAGACAAAAAACATTTTGTTGAGCAGGGTTTTGTGCATGATCTGTTTGATTGGGGTAAAATCGATCTGTGTGCTGATGTGGAAACCGCATGGTCTTATTTTTATCTTGGTTTTATGGAGATCATTGATAGACATGCACCCCTGCGTACATTTAGAGTAAAGGGACGAGACAATCCTTGGTTTTCTGCTGAGCTGTCTAGTCTCCTTCATGAGAGAAACAAGGCCTGGGCAAAGGCTAGGCAATCAGGCTCAGAGGTAGAGTGGCTGCGTTTTAGGCAGCTAAGGAATAGCTTCACTTCAAATGTCAAAAGTGCAATATCCACCGGTGAGATCCGTAATGAGCTACCTCCGTGCCTTACCACAGCATCTGGCACTATATCGGACAGGGCCACTATGTTAAATTGCTTTAATGAGCATTTTGTGTCCTGCGGTTCTATGTTTGATTCTGTTCCTAACTCTGCTTCTGTGAACACCCCAATCCGTGACTCTGAACAATGTGGTCTGGAAAACCCTTTCAGTTTTACTCCTTTTACTGTCAATGTTGTTCATGAAGACTTATCTAAGCTAGATCCTAAAAAACCGGCTGGCCCGGACAACGTAGAACCTTTCTTTTTAAAGATAGCTGCAGATTTGATTGCTCTTCCTCTTACTACTCTTTTTAACCTCTCCCTCACCTCAAATGCAATTCCAAAAGTATGGAAGTCAGCCTATGTCTTGCCTTTACTAAAAGGAGGGGAGGCAACTATTTTAAATAACTATAGGCCAATCTCTAAATTGTCAGTTCTGGCGAAGGTGCTCGAACGCCTAGTGAGTGAACAGGTAAAGAAGTTTTTATGTAAAAATGATATCCTGTCTAAACATCAGTCAGGATTCAGAAAGAAACACAGCACCATCACTGCCACAATGAAAGTGGTAAATGACATTACGAGTATTTTAGACAATAAGCAGAGTTGTACAGCTCTATTTATTGACCTTTCCAAAGCGTTTGATACCGTCGATCATCGCATCTTAAAGCAGAGGCTCAGTATCGGCATATCCAGCCATGCAGTGGGTTGGTTTGTGAACTACCTCTCTGAAAGGTCCCAATGTGTTCACTTTGATGGGCTGTCTTCTGAGTGGTTAAACATTGCTAATGGTGTTCCTCAAGGTTCTGTTTTAGGTCCACTTTTATTCTCATATATATATCAACAGTTTAGGTGAAAATGTGGATGATGCTACTTTACATTTTTATGCGGATGATACCGTGATGTATTGTGCAGTTCCCTCCATTAAGGAGGCTGGTGTTAAATTACAGGCTGTTTTTAACATTATTCAGACTCAGCTTGCTGAACTTAAGCTTATTTTAAATGTTGATAAAACTAAGGTAATGCCATTTTCAAAAGCTAAAAAGACACCAGAGCCTGTTTTAGATATTGTTACTATGCAAGGACAAGTACTTGAAGTGGTTACCAGTTATAAATACCTAGGTATCTGGCTTGATGATTGTCTTACTTTTAAACTTCATGTCAATAACCTGCTTAAAAAGCTGAGGGTTAGACTAGGATTCTTTTTCAGAAACAAGTCCTGTTTCTCTTTTGAAGCCAGGAAAAAGCTAGTCACTGTGACCTTTTTACCTGTGCTGGACTATGGTGATTTGATCTATATGAATGCACCTGTCCATTGCCTGGAAAAGTTAGATGCCGCCTATCACAGTGCCCTGAGATTTGTTACTAACTGTAAAGCACTTACTCATCAGTGTACCCTGTATGCCAAGGCAGGTCTGCCTTCACTAACTGTACGGAGGCTCAGTCATTGGTACATGTTCATTTACAAAGCCATGTTGGGTAAACTACCTTTTTATATCTGCTCTCTGATCTCTCGACGAATTGAAAGTACATATTGCCTGAGATCTCATGATGTTGTTTTATTAAATGTGCCAAGTGCTAGGACTGTCTTAGGGAAGAAAGCTTTTAGTTGTGCAGCTCCACTAAATTGGAACAGTCTGCAAACATGTTTAAAACTGAGCACTTTGGTTCCCCTGCATCATTTTAAAACTCGGCTGGGTGACATGCTGTTTGATACTCATGGTACCTGTCTCTGTAAATAGAGTTTGGAAACTGGACCCTGTACATTATGTTGTTTGTCATCCTTATTGTTGTTCTGTTGTTTTTATGTTACATGTGTAACTAATGTCCTGCAGGTCACCCTTGAAAAAGAGATCTTTTGATCTCAAGGGGCTTTCACCTGGTTAAATAAAGGCTACAAACAAACTAACTCCCTCAGTATTTCCACACCTGACAATGAGGAGGAAATATATCCCTGTTTTAAGCCTTTTGTGTTCGAGGGATTAATATCATTAACAGGTGAGACAGACGATCAGAGACCCGTCCGCATTCTACGAGACACTGGAGGCTCACAGTCAGTGATTGTTGCACCGGCCCGTACACAATGTACATGTACAATCTAACCTAATTACTGGATTTTTCCTCAAAATCTTACATGATGAGTTTCTTTCGGCTGATATACCTTCAGATAAAAACGTATTAGATTACGTTAGCCAGTTCCGTGAGCGTTTGCACCAAGCGGCAAACTGGGGTAGAGCCGGGAAGCCAATACGGAAGTGCCACACACTGCAGTTCATATATTGGCCGATAGGCGATGGCTGCAGAAAGGAGCAATTTCCATAGACCCCCATGTTAAAATGCCCAACTTTACAGCAGAAAAAAACATGTTTCTACCCCTGGCTCCATACATTTTATTAGCGATATAGTTAGATTCCACCTTCATAATTATGGATCTGTGAGTGAATTGTTTTCTAACGCGACCCTTTTATTTATATTAGGTCTTAAAGTTTGTGCATAGATTAGGGCGTGGTCACATTGAGTGACGGCTCTGTCAAGTGCCTGCCACTGTTAGCTTCTTGTCTCTCTGCTAGCTGCTCCGTGAAGCTACAGGGACTCTGCCTACTCAGCTCATCCAGCAAACACAACTTGTAACCGACCGTGGTTGTTTGTTCTTCATGCTTATATATCGGACTATTGTGACTCGCTCTGCGGTTAAAACAGACGCTGCATGAATGCGGTAAGTGAAACTCGAGTGCTTTATTTATGTGTTAATGATTTTAATCGGCTACGTAATGAATGGTAAGGCTTGGGTTAGTTAGTGGCTAGTGGTAGCTACATCGGTGCTAACGATTGTAATCGTAGCCTCCAAGTTAAAATCATAGACTGTATATATAAAGGTTAAAACTAAATAGACAAGTGTTAAGTGGGATAATACTGTTGAACAAACGGCTTCTGTTTGAGGTTGATAAAATAAGGTCATCCTTGTAACTTAGAGATATTTTATTATATAGGTAGAACTGTATGCATCTAAGGTTAATTTAAATTGGCTATGCTCAAGTATGTAGACAAGCTAATGTCGAAGTAGTGTATTTTAAATCAACCTCACAATAAGATGTGTGTATATTACAATTATTAATGTCATATTTCAAGATGATTACTTAGATATTACAATATGGTTGGTTGAGCTGGAGTTCATTATCGAGCTTACACGTTAACGTCACAGTCATCTGAAGAACGAACCCAAACCTTGAAGTTTTTATTAATTGCATTACCAAATGGGTATCAAATAAACAGTAAGCATTGGTAACACAACTTCCAAAGTTACAGTAAAATAAAAAGGCCCCTGACTCGGACAATACACAATCCAACATGTTCAACAGAAGAGAATCAGTTATATTGTTTGTACACATGGTACTTTACATATATATATATATTTATATATATCTGTTTGTTTAAGGTGTCCAGGTGATGCAGACAGGCTGGACCAGAGAGTGAGAGACAGAAATGGACTCCTCACAGCAGTGAACTTCAGCACAGGTACAAAGACTCTTTTTTCATACTGTACAAAGAATCAAGAAAGATATTGGTTTAAATGAATGAAGTATTGACTTGAATACACTGATATACATTCTATTAAACAATACTAGATCACCTACACATCAGTGAAGTTGAGGGTTTTTTCCATGCAAAAAGTTACATTTAGATATTTAGCAATATGACTGTCAGCTTTCTAATTTAATGTATTGAAGGCAAAGATATTTAACACATAGTGAGAACTGCTGCTATTTATCTCTCAATATTGTCTGAAAAAAACGTGGTAAAAGTGATTCTTTCAGTGAGACAACAGAGCAAGCTTCTACAGTTGCACTACGTTTTGATAACAGTTAAATATTATTTTGATAATAACATATATTTCAATGTTGATGAACTTCATACTGTTCATTCATAATCTGATTGTCTTTGTAGCTCATTGTTGAAATAAAAAAAAACATTACAATTACAAAATAATTATATCTCCAGCCCCTAAACACACAAGCACACTGCTTTCATAAATAACACACTTGTTCTGCAATAATATGTTTTATGTTTCCTGTCATTTTTGTTAGGAAAGGACATGCCTGAAAGACACGACATGTTCTCCTTCTCTGAGGGTCAAGAAGAACATCCAAGAGGAACATTAAAAGCTGATGTTATGAGATTTCAAGACCAGTACAGGACATTCACTAAGAAACTACTTTTATTGTAAAAACAGTCAGCTGATGGGATGCATCTATTTCCACATCTACACTCCATCAGCTGATTATTTCTATTTGCCTCACTTTATGAGCTTCACAACATGTACCTTGTTTTGCAACGTCATAAATAAATGGGGCCAATCTTCAGTCAGATGTGAATGTGTAATCTAACATTTTCAGTAAGAATAATGGACAAAAGGAATGCAAATACAATTTATTGAAATGTGAACCAAAAGCACATATGGACAGAAGGTGTAAACCTATTAAATGTATAAGTAAACACATTTAGTCAAATAAAGTGACAGACTAGGCCTGTGCAGTTGGTATCAGCTTTGCCCAGCATGGGCTCCTCCATCAGGCCTGGTCCTCCTCGCAGAGGAAAGACTGTCAGTCCTCTCCAAACCAACAGACAGGACGTCCATCACACGGAGGTTTCTCCCTGAAGTCTCTCCTGCTCTCTGGACACCATGCTGTCTCAATCCGTCCACACTGAATATGAGAGGGGGAAAATTAAAATAATAAATGCTTTAGACAATAAGAAACATAAAGTTGACTGTTGAGTTGCTCAGTTTTTTTAGATTGTCAATACTATTACTGTATAACTAATATCTCAGGTTAAGAGGCACATTCAAATAAAGATTGGTCTTTAAATAAATGTTATCTTTTGAATTGTTTGTCTAAAGTCAATGATCTAGAACTGGTACTTCGTTTTAATTATATAGTCTGGTTATTATGCTGTTTGGAGGAGGCCTCACAGGTAAGAGCACTAACTAGCTACCATCACATGTACCTTAGCTTGACTTAAATGTATTAAACGTATAGTTAAGTGATATCAAAATATAAATAACTAATGTCATGCAAACATATTAATATTTGCTTGATTCCAGTGTTGAATTTAGCACAATTGCATACAAACGTTAAGGGGTTTTAAGATTCTGAAGTATTATGCTAAAAACTCAATAACTTAGATTATTATTTATAGTTTCATGTCCGCTTACCTTAGAAACGTAAATGTTAGCTTAGCTTGGTAGCTTCAGCTAGCTCTGGAACTTTCAGCTCTGTGGCAGCAGGTCCCGCCTCTTTGCCCTTATTTGGAGAAGGCGGGAGTTGAACTCTAACGTCACTGTCGAGCCGTTAGTGGCCGACTCCGCCTACTAAGGGCTTCACCGCAACTCTGCAGAATCCTATGGGTGACGTCACGGACCCTACGTCCATTTATATATACAGTCTATGGTTTGCACCGAGCAAATTCACTCGCTAGAGAGTCGCTCTCCGCTTCACAAGCGGTCATGAAGCGAAATTATGACCGTGCCGCTGTCCCTAGGCACTTTGAAATAAGTGACAAGGTTCTCGCACTATTACCTATCCCCGGCTCTGCGCTCTCAGCAAAATTCCTCGGCCCGTACGAAATCCGTGATTGTCTCAGTGACACGGAGTATGTAATTTGTACTCCAGAGAGACGGCGTAAAACGCGCGTTTGCCATGTGAACATGTTGAAGCGTTATTATGCGCGCACCACCACTGATAGTACATCGGCCGGCTCAGCTAATCAAAGAGTAGCTGCTTCCGCCTTAATAGTTGTAGATAGTTTCGGCCCGTCTGACGACGGTTTGGTGATGCGTTCACATCACCAGCCGGGTGCTCGATTATGCAACTCGGAGATGGTAAAGACATTGCCAACTACGTTAGGTCATCTGCAGGAGGGACAGCCGATTATGCAACTCGGAGATGGTAAAGACATTGCCAACTACGTTAGGTCATCTGCAGGAGGGACAGCAGAATGACATAACCCAGTTGGTGGATCGTTTCCCGAGCCTTTTCCATGATATCCCGACACAAACTAATGTGATAACGCATGACATCAATGTAAAAGGCGCGAGGCCGATTAAACAGCATCCGTACCGTGCCAATCCGACCAAGCGCGAGTTTATGAAACAGGAGGCTGAATATCTGATATAAAATGGCCTGGCGACACAGAGCTCTAGCCCATGGTGTTCGCCGTGTCTTGTAGAAGCGAAATCTGATGGTTCTCCACGCTTTATCACAGACTACCGTAAAGTGAACGCTGTTACGGTGACAGATTGCTACCCCTTGCCAAGAATGGAGGGATACAGCCGCTGCTACCTTGTGCCCTTAACTCTGTTTTGTATGCAAATGAGCTGGGCAGTTCCTATGCTGTCAGTGGCCGTCTCGACCTCGCAACATCCGCGGGGATTGGACAGACGTCACCCAAGCCCTGCCTGCTTCTGCCACGTCATCCGGGGGAGGAGTATAAAGGCTGGGCACGGATACCTTTCGGAAGGCTCTGTATTGTGTGACAGACAGACGCAACCCTCGCATTGTGACATTGCCTTCGTTCTGTGACTTCTGAGACTGTTAAGCCGTGTGCATTTTGTGTTAGCTACACTGATTAGCAGTGTATTCAGTAGGGTTTCTGGGCGAGCACACTGATTAGCAGCGTGTCGTCGGGTTCTGTGTTAGTATAGGGTTTGTGTGTGTATATTGCTTAGATCCAGGTTGATTAGCACCTGTAGACCAGAATTCCTGTATGTGTATATTGCTTAGATCCAGGTTGATTAGCACCTGTAGACCAGCATTCCTGTGTGTATATTGCTTAGATCCAGGTGATTAGCACCTGTAGACCAGCATTCCTGTGTGTGTATTGCTTAGATCCAGGTTGATTAGCACCTGTAGACCAGCATTCCTGTGTGTATATTGCTTAGATCCAGGTTGATTAGCACCTGTAGACCAGCATTCCTGTGTGTATATTGCGTAGATCCAGGTGATTAGCACCTGTAGACCAGCATTCCTGTGTGTATATTGCGTAGATCCAGGTGATTAGCACCTGTAGACCTGCACCAGCTGTGTTTTCCCACAGTCCCGTTTTGTTATTGTTTTGTTTCCACTTTAGAAGTGAGGTATTTCCTTTCCTTTTGTATAGTACTGGGCAACTCTCTTTTGGAGACCCTGTTGTGAGATAGTGACAGATTGACCCGTTGTTGGGCCAAGTTGTTTGTGTACATCATTTACTCAGTTGCCGTTACAAATAAAACCACCGGTAACATATACCAAATCCAATCTGGTCGTGTCGTTTCCCTTTTGTATCCCTAGCCAAGAGGGAACGTAACAGTGTTTGATATAAATGTACCTAAATGTCACCCAAAATGTCAAGATACTCCTTCAAATCTAGGCTGTCCAGTTGTCCGCCATGTTAAGGTAAGTCACTTTTAAGTTTGCCCTGAAACAGAACTACCTTATATAGACTGTATGCATTACATGAATGCACACTTTGTAAACAATATCTTGTTCTTATTTATCTCATTTAAGGATTGCCAGTTCTGCTCAACCCCTTCGAATATTCAACCTACCTCTCTTAGTATCTACACTACTTTCCTCTTTCAATAACAATACTGCACATATTTCTTTTTATATATTCTGAGAACTTTGCAAAGTTTTTTGGTATATCCAGATTTCCTTTAAGTAATTTTCTATATCTTAACGTATATTGTTAAAAAATAAATATAGTTTGTTATTGTTTCTTTATCTGTGTTCATGTACGCACCATGTACACCAAGGCAAATTCCTCGCATGTGTAAACCAGAGGTGGCAAGTAACTAAGTACATTTACTCAAATACTTAAGTACAATGCTACACAATACTTGTACTTTACTTGAGTATTTCAATGTTATGCTATGTAGTACTTCTCCACTTGCTCCTCTACAATTCAGAGGTAAATATTGTGCTTTTACTCCACTAGATTTATTTTGTACCTTTATTTACTTGTAATGATGTGAAATATAATCAACTCTTAAATCAGACTTTAGTTCCACCTGGAGTAAATTCGCAGTATACAAAGTCATTAAAACTAGCTGCACCTTTACCAGCTTTGATGCATCAATAATTATAACCAGGACATATTATATATATTATTCTGAAATGGACCAATCTGCAGAATGACTACTTTTACTTTAGTAAGTTTATATTTATGCTGATACTTTTCTCCTTTTACTTGAGGAACATTTTGAATGCAGAACTTTTACTGTAACAGAGTATTCCTACACTCTGGTACTTCTACCTTTACTCAAGTACAAGATCTGAGTACTCCACCTCTGGTTCTTACACTGTCTTTTTGTTTGGTATCCCTCCGCGCCTCTCCTCGGGACTTTACGGTAGACGTTCAGCCACACGGAAGCAAAGCTCCAGCTAGCTAAAACAGAGGGATGTAACATCTTAGTGCGTCGGTTGTTTTCGCATTTTTTTATAAAAACCATTGCGTTTAAAGACGTATTTCTTATATTGTACCCTTACATATTACCTTACATGAATCAGCATGGCGACGTGCATTCCCTTTCAAACCCAGTTATCTTCTATAATGGAGGTTTTGGTGAAAGCAGCAGTGGCAGAAATATCCAAACTAGTCGATGACAAATGTGCATTTCTGCATCTGGAAATATCTCGAAAGCAAAACGAGAATGAGTTACTGAAGAGGAAATTACTGATGATGGAAAACAAGAGAGGTCAGCTGCAGCGGGGGTTTGGTGAGAGGCTCTATGACTAATAATGCTGCTAATTACTACTCCTGTAAACTCATGTATTATGCATATTAATGTAGTAGTGTACAACATGATACACGCTTTATGATACAGTAGGCTACAACTGAAGAGAAATAAGAACAAGGCTGTAGGATCGCTCTATCTTTTTACATTACTTACATTGTTGATATAATTTAATGCAAATCCTCCAAAATTGTTTTTCATTTGACTTTGTTTTAATGTATTTTTCTTTACCTACACCAGAAAACTACATGGACAGAGGAACTGATGTGCGGAGCTGTCCACATCCTACTGCAGATATCAAGGTCTGTGTTTTCATATTTCTTGTTTTTGTCAACATCAGTAATATCTGTGTAGATGTACATGAATCTCTGGGCCATAAGCCACCAGGGGCCCCAACAGCCCCCCGTTTTCCTATGTGGACAAATTAGTTATTGGTTGTATTTCAATACCTTGGAATAATAAGGGCACAGTTGCAATGTTTTGCCCGGGTCTACCAAGTAGGAGGCCCAGCATTGTTGTCTTATTTCACCTGAGCAGCACTGACACTGGTGTGGAACATGCTTATCATGAATAAAAGCGGCTCCAAACTATATGTGTAAATTAGCTAGGGCTGTGCAATTAATCGTATTTTAATCTCGATTTTGGTTTGCAACGATTACGAAAACAACGTAATCGAAATAAAACGATTATTATTATTTTTAATTATACTTAAAGTTCAGGGTAATCAACTGTTAAAAACATACTGTTCAATCTTTTTTTAAATGGATGTTTTCAAAGTAACATTTTTATAATCGTGATATCAATTATTGACCAACATAATCGTGATTATGATTGTTGCCATAATCGAGCAGCCCTAACATTAGCTCTGGCTCTCACCAGTGGGTTCACTTTCTAGCAGCATCAAGGAGCTACAAATACAATGTCCCAGAACTACTAACTGCCTGGTTAAATAAGTGATTAGCTGCTGAACATATGGGCGATATAAGCACCTAACGTGCAGATAATATCTTCAGTAATTGGTGTAGTGCAGAAAAGGAGATTATTGAATAATAATAATAATCACGGCTGAAAATAAATGCTCATAAGATGACAAGATACAGAAAAGCGCACAAGATACCAATATATATATATAGTGCAATAATAGAAACAAATAAATACAAGAAGTGCAAATATAAAAACCCTCAGTGTAAATACGTGTTAACAATGTACAGTTTAAAACAACAGTAAAAGCAGTGTCATGTTCCCTGAGGATTTGTATGTAGTATCCCAAGTAAATTAAGTTAGATAATGTTGAAGTGTGTCTGCTCCATTTATAAATAGTGTATAGTCCAACGTTTTCTAACATGTTCATCAAATCCATTTCATAAGGTTATTACATGTTGTGTTTACAGCTTAATTAATATGGGCTCAGAACAGTCTCATAATACACACGTGCACACAGAAGGATTCACACTTGTACTTCATGATCCGCAAAATGATTCACACTTGTGTTTTTCAATGCACACACAAATGTGTTTCGTTTCATATTCATGTAAATAAAATCCAAATATAGAAAAAAGTTTTACATATGTATTTTTGATCCTCATATTTGTTTTCCGTTTAAAACCGCTGCACCTGCAGACACAACCAGCTTTCTGTGCACGGATCGCTGTCCATTCGTGTGTGGGTTTTTTGAGACTCCCCTGTCTATCTATAGCCAATCAGATGTCTCCTAAATTCTAAGCCAATCACATGAGCGCGCCCCCACGAGGGTAGATTTCTTGTGTTCATGACGTAGCGCTTCATGTACGCATTTTGCGCTGTCCGGAGCTGACAGCTCTATGGAGCCTGCCTGCAGGCGCTAATCTCAGGACACCTGGCAATGCACGCAAATACAAGCCTTTATATTATTAAGGCGCCACTTCCCGAACCATTGATGAATGGTTGTGTACACAAAAACGGCAGGCAAAACCGTTTTAAATGTGTGTTTCCTGTATGGCGAATACAGCTGCTTTATTTATGTCTGTATGAAGTTGTTGTGAGTGTGGAGGGAGCAGCTACAGGTTAGCTTAGCCTAATCGAGCAGTGCACTACGAAGCCAGTGCTAGACAGTGAACTGTCAAGGGGGGGAGCCCCGCCGGTCATTATCGGCTCTTAATAGTTTGATCGGTGCTCTCTATAAAGGCCGATCAGGAGAGCTGGATCTGATCGATATGGACATAAACGCGAGTGAAGTGTAACCGGACGCGAGAGAGAGATCAGATCAGCTGCTGAGTCTGACGGAGACACGCAGCTCTGCATGATCACCTGATGCTCCGCCCTCTGTTTAGCGAGCTGACCGGACTGTGCAAAATGCGTATATGAAGTGTCATGAACGCAAGATATACCCTCGTGGGGGCGCGCTCATGTGATTGGCTTAGAATGAAGGAGACATCTGATTGACGATGGATAGAAAAAATTACAAGTACGAATCGGTGACCCACACATGAATGGACAGCGATCCGTGCACAGAAAGCGGTTTGTGTCTGCAGGTGCAGAGGTTTTAAACGGAAAACAAATATGTGAGGATCAAAAATACACATGTAAAACTTTTTTCTGTGTTTTGATTTTATTTACATGAATATGAAACGGAACACATTTGTGTGTGCATTGAAAAACACAAGTGTGGATCCTTTTGCGGATCATGAAATACAAGTGTGAATCCTTCTGTGTGCATGTGTGTATTATGAGACTGTTCTGAGCCCATACATTAAAGTTGAAGCCATCCTCTCTTTATCTAGTTTCCTGATATTGACGAAGCCACAGTTTCGTTCACGATTAAAGAAGAAAGTCCAGATGAGATGCTGTGGATCAGTGAATCTGCAAGGCTGATTGGTGAGTTAAAGAATTGGATTTTGTTAAAGAATTAAATCCAAAATTAATCATTAATGTTCACATTATTCACACAATCCCTCATGAGTTTTCCTTTCATTTGCAGGTTCTGCTGGTCAATACCGCCGTCCAGCTAACGCTCCAGAGAGCCAGCAGCTGGAGGAGGACCGTCACTTAAACCTCTCGGAGGGCGGCACAAGAAAATCATCAGAGTTCAGTGACTTGTATAACTCTGCAGCGCATGCAGGAGACATCAGTGGCCTTCAGTTCACGGTGAAGACGGAGAAGCAGGAGGACCGCTCAGGATTTAGTCAGGACGGGTGCCAGCATGGCGCAGCCAAGCAGACTCCACTTGCCGCTGACTTTTCCTTGGATGAGAGAGACTCCCAGCTCTGGTCCTCCATCATTGAAGGCGACGACATTGATGCAGGTTTCCCTGACTTTTCTAGTGTGGTAGAGGAATACTCCAACACCTTTCCAGACCATTCTGATGTGGGTTCGACCAAGGCTGCTAGCACTCAGAGGCCGTGTAATGGGATGTACAACAGTGAGTTTCAGAAGGATGGTCCACAGTCTTCCGGTTTTCAACCCAGACCTCAGGGAGGTCCGCAGAGAAACCCCTCACATCCGGATGAACACTCGGATAGGGAGAGTGCCGCCTCAGATAGACCGGTCGTAAGTCACTCTCACGTCCAAACAGGCAGCTTCCACCCTCCCTCCTCCCACAGGTCTTTCTCCGGATCGACTCGGGGATTCTCCTGCTCGCACTGCGGGAAGACCTTCGGCCGTCTGCACCAGTTCAAGCTGCACCAGCAAAGCCACAAGAGGAAGCGCACGTTCTGGTGCACGGTGTGTGGGAAGAGCTTCCAGTGCTCGTCCCACCTCAACATCCACCACCGGACACACACGGGCGAGAAGCCGTACGGCTGCGGTCAGTGTGGGAAGAGGTTCACGCAGCAGAGCAGCCTCAGGGTCCACCAGCGCACACACAGCGGGGAGCGGCCCTACAGCTGCTCGCTCTGCGGGAAGACATTCATCCTGATGCACCATTTGAAACGCCACAGAATCATCCACACATACAGCTGAGGTGGAGCCACGTATTGAGTGGTACAGGAATGAGACATTTTTGGTTCTCTCCACCTGTAATCAACGTTTTTTGATCGTATTTGGGGTTATATGGCTGAAATAAGGTCCGTGGTTAACACGAGCTAAAGAGATGTTCACGTTTTGTTCTACGACATAATATAAGTCAGATAACACCCAGCTGGTGAATGTCTGAAGCTTTTACGTGACTTAAAAACAGCAGGTGCTAACAAGCGGCTAATACCTCATTCACACCAACACAACTCCGGTTCAAGCTCCGTGCGAGAGCTTTTCAGGTTCAGGATCTTCGGTTTAGCTCTGGCTCTTTTCACACCGCCCAGAGTCCGACTGGTGCTGCGTCATTGCGTCATCGTTTGCGTCATGACGTAACCGTTTGCGTGCCTGCTTCATAAAGCCAAACCGTGCGGAAACCCCTCACAGCTCACACCGACAACAACAACAATGGCCGATTGTGCTCCAGCTTCCTCTGTACCTCTTCGGAAGACCAGATTCCCAGTAGGTAGCTGGTCTCTTCAGTGGACCACTGCTGCTTGTTACGTTTCTCCATCGTTGTGTACAAACTGGATAAAACGCGGGCTTTTTGTTGTTGTTCAGGAGTTGATCCCGCCCCTTTCCTCGCCTCGACGTAAGCGTGACGTATGTGGTGCTTTTGCTCTGGCCGGACAATTCTTTGGTGCTTGAAACGAACCGGATTCCGGAGCTAAGAGGCTGCTCCGCTGCGGTGTGAAGAGGAAAACCCGGTACTTTTCAAGCTCCAGCTCCGAACCGGCCCTGAAACACGGTTGGTGTGAATGAGGTATAAGTGAGACTGCTAACATCATGACGCCGGACATTAGCCACCTTTTGCTTAACGGTGGTGACTCGAAGTCATGGGACAGTGATGTAGTTCCTTTAGAGCTTAAAGTTAGCTCTTTATTTCTTGCAATTGCCTTTACACTTAAATAAAAAACAAATACATTAAAGTGGAGGTAATGTGCAGATTATCCTGCTGACCGAAAAGTGTAGGTATCATAAACGTGTGTTTGCCATAAACCTTTTTTTCGGCAATATTTCGAAACCCAATGTAAAAATTTGATTCTAAAACTTCCGGTTTGTTCTACAAAACTACGTCATCACTGCACCACGCTCAGCTGATGTTGCTCAGGTGAAATGAGACTGGAATGAACCCTAAAACCAAACCAAAAGTCAGTGAGCTTCTTTGGTTGGGATTTTAACTTCTGACATTGCTCACAGACTTTGTATATTAATGCATATTCTACTATGCAAAATCCTTCTGGATGGATTTTAAAGATGTTTGCTTGTTTTCTAAAATACTTATAATTATTAAAGTTGCACCCTCAAACAGAATTCAAGTCAATATTTCAAAGGCACCTGCAAAGCTAGAAATCCCAAAAAACTACATCTGAAATATAAAGTATATATAACATATATAAATAAACCTGCAGATTTCCTGTTGCAGTAACACGTGTACTGATCTGTTTGTCTTTTCTCCTCATGTAGAAATATGCCTTACTTCATCCAGCACTGAAACTGTAGAAGCACAACATGCTCAACGTCGGTCCATAAACTCTCCCCAGTGAAACCTGAGAACCTCTCAAGTTTTATGATTTGATGTAAAAAAAAAAAAAACCTGTCTATTGAACTGCATTTTCCATAAAACGTATCCTGAAAATGAATTACCCTTTGTTATGATTTATATATTTAAATCAGAAGCTGGATTTTCTTCACAGTTTTTCATTCTCAGGTAATTTTGTTCTTGTTTGCTATCATTCACTTTTAAAACCAGGGCTGAAACCAACAATTCTTGATTCAATTCTTAACCGTTTAAATAATTACTATTACTTTGTTGGTCTATTTGATGCCAAAAAGGAGTCAAGTTACAGTTTTCTAAGTTAAAGGTCCCATGTCATGGCCACTTCTACTGATCATAATTCCATTGTTGAGGTCTACTAAAATAGATTTACATTGTGCAATTTTCCAAACTCACATTGGTTTCTCATCTCTGTATAGTATGTGTATTCACTCTGTCCTACACGGCTTGTTGGAGCTCCTGCCCCCCCCCCCCCGTGAGCCCAGTGGCCGTCTGCGAGACAGCGAGACACAGCCTGAACACACACACACACCCGCAGCCTGGCTGGGAGTTTGTGTGTGTGCCCAGGCTGAGTTCCGCGGTGTCTCGCCGACCCCACACCAGTGAGCCAGCTCACAGTGTCCCGCTCCTCGTAGCAGCGAGCTTCGCAACGTCCCGCAGAGTGTGTGTGTGTGAGGAAGTCCGCGGATTGGTCCAAACGTAACGGCTCTGCGGACCAATCTGTGGAGCCGTTACGTCACTATACCCAAATACGTCACTATACCCAAGAAGTACACAATGGAAAAAGAGAAATCTCCAACGAGGCGTTCTGGGGCAGCATAGACAGGTATTTTCTGTGTTAGAGTTTTACTCGCTACAGGGTCTACTTTGAGGGTTGGTGACTGCAGACCGTTTACATGCATAAAAAGCTACATAACACACAAGAGGACGGGTAATAACTGTAAGGGAAACTTCTGTGTAGCAGCAATGCATTGGGAGTCACCGACTCAGGAAAGAGACACGGGAAGAGCAGGAGCTTTGATGTCAAACACTGATGGTTTATTTGGAGCTTCGGCCGGAGAATTCACATCACAAGTCACAGCAGCCACGATCTGACTGCACGGTAGAGTTGCCACGTCAATTCTGAAGAACTCTACCCCGGACCCATGTATTTAGCTAGTTCAGAGAGTATCATCAACATGCTGCATAACAAGATAAAATCATAACACATCTATCAGCTGATGCCAACAGGCAGGAACAGGGAGACAGAACACTGAGAGCACAGCAGCCAAGGTTACGAGGTGCATGTGCTCAGTCAGGACAGTTTGAAACTGATAAACTGGGTCAAAGTTATGGGCCTATCTTTTCATTTCATTTCATTCTCTCTACCCCTTTCCAAACATAACAAACTAATCTCTTCTCATCCTGCACCTGTCCGCCGTAACCTTTGTTCCCTCTCCCCCTCTACCTTTGCCTCATCGGTGCTCTCAGCCCTCCCTTCCTCTGACTCGTTCCAACTCCTACCTCCAAACTCTGCTGCAGAAACTCTCCTCTCTACTCTCTCATCCTCTCTGGACTCTCTCTGTCCTCTCACATCTCGGCAGGCTCGTCAGTCCCCTCCTGCTCCCTGGCTAAATGATGCACTGCGTGCTAATAGAACCGTCCTTCGGGCAGCAGAGCGGAAACGGTGGAAATCCAAACACCGTGACGACCTCCTAACCTATCAAGCTCTCCTCTCCTCTTTCTCTGCTTCGATCTCTCAGGCAAAAAGCACTTTCTTTCAAGATAAGATCCAATCTTCCTATTCCAATCCCAAAAAACTATTTTCCATCTTCTCCACCCTCTTGGACCCTCCCAAAGCCCCTTCCCCCTCTTCCCTTCTGTCAAGCGACTTTGTTAACCACTTTGAAAAAAAGGTTGATGATATTCGCTCTTCTTTTTCTGACTCACCTTTACTCACTGCTGGGTCACCAGACCCTCCTTTCACCCACACACTAACCTCCTTTTCCCCTCTCTCTCCAAGTGAGGTTCTTACCCTCATTACCTCTGCCCGCCCTACCACCTGTCCTCTGGACCCTATCCCTTCAAACCTCCTTCAGACTATCGCTCCTGATATTCTACCGTTTCTCACCCATTTCATCAACACTTCTCTAACTTCTGGTCACTTTCCAAACAGTCTCAAGGAGGCAAGAGTAAACCCTCTCCTAAAGAAACCTACTCTCAACCCATCTGATGTTATAAACTACAGGCCTGTCTCTCTCCTCCCGTTCCTGTCTAAAACACTTGAACGCGCTGTCTTTAAACAACTCTCCTGTTATCTCCATCAGAACAACCTTCTGGATCCGCACCAGTCTGGTTTCAAGGCAGGTCACTCCACAGAAACTGCCATCCTTGCTGTCACTGAGGAACTGCACACGGCTAAAGCAGCCTCCCTCTCCTCTGTCATCATCCTTGTGGACCTGTCTGCTGCATTCGACACGGTGAATCATCAGATCCTCCTTCGCACTCTCCAAGAACTTGGAGTTTCAGGCTCTGCACTTTCCCTCATCACCTCATACCTCAAAGACCGCACCTACAGGGTTACTTGGAGAGGGTCGGAGTCCGACCCTTGTCAATTAACTACAGGGGTCCCTCAGGGCTCTGTTCTTGGTCCCCTCCTCTTCTCCTTGTACACAAACTCGCTCGGATCTGTCATTAGCCCGCATGGTTTTTCATACCACTGCTACGCTGACGACACCCAATTAATTCTGTCCTTTCCCCGCTCAGAGACCCAGGTCGTCGCACGCATCTCTGCTTGTCTAGCTGACATCTCTCAGTGGATGTCTGCTCACCACCTCAAGCTCAACCTTGACAAGACTGAGCTGCTCTTCCTCCCGGGAAAAGATTGTCTCACTCTTGACCTGACAATCAACATCGGCACCTCTGTTGTTTCCCCGACTCAGACTGCAAGGAATCTGAGTGTGATCCTAGATAACAACCTGTCCTTCACTGCAAACATAACTGCTACAACCCGCTGCTGCAGATACACGCTTTACAACATCAGGAGGATACGTCCCCAGCTGACCCAGAAAGCGACGCAGGTTCTGGTCCAGGCTCTCGTCATCTCAAGCCTAGACTACTGCAACTCCCTCCTGGCTGGTCTACCTGCATGTGTCATCCGACCTCTGCAGCTCATCCAGAATGCAGCGGCTCGTCTGGTCTTCCACCTTCCTAAATGTTCCCACACCACTCCGCTCCCTTCACTGGCTTCCGGTAACTGCTAGAATCCACTTCAAGACAATGGTACTTGCGTACCATGCTGCGAATTGATCTGGCTCTTCCTACATCCAGGACATGGTTAAACCGTACACCCCAGCACGTGCACTCCGCTCTGCATCAACCAAACGGCTCGCTGCACCCTCGCTGCGAGGGGGACCCATGTTCCCATCAGCAGAAACACGTGGGTTTGCTATCCTGGCTCCAAGATGGTGGAATGAGCTCCCCATTGACATCAGGACAGCAGAAAGCTTACACACCTTCCGGCGCAGACTGAAAACTCATCTCTTTCGACTCCACTTCGAGCAATAGAATTATTAACAAAGCACTTATATACTAATAAAGGACTGGCTTACCTAAAGCCAGTTGAGTAGCACTTGAAATGTTTTTGCTCTATGAAACCTGATCTACTTTATGATTCTGTTTTCTTGAAGTTTGTATTTTGTTGGTCGAACGCACTTATTGTAAGTCGCTTTGGATAAAAGCGTCAGCTAAATGTAATGTAATGTAATCTTAAGATTGATCGCTTTTTTTATCGCGGCATAAAAGCCAAATATGTTAAAATATCAATGAAGGAAAATTAATCCTCAACGTTGGATCCAGGAAATGACTTGCGTTCCGCCTGATAAAAAACTTTAATTGATAAGAATTGTTTATGATTTATTCACTAGCAATTGACTTCATTGACTGACTGTTTCACCATTTCTCAATTTATATCTTCTGTGAAGCCTGTAGTTTTGTCACTTTGATCCATGAAATGACACCAGAGGGCAGTGTTAGCTATTCCTAAAAACATCACAGGGCAGAGAGGGAACTACAGCTGTCTGAACTGGAACTTCATACTTCTAAGTTCCCCTTTACTGCAAAGATAAAAGAAGCATCCTGACTGATCCTCAGACAGCCTTTACGATATTTACTGCCAAAAACACATTTTACAGTGCATCGATAACTACTGATTTCTTGCATGTTATCCTAAATTCCTTTAAAAAAATATACCTGTATGGCTTGGTAGTTACGCTTTTTTTTTCTTGCAACCAGTCGCTGGAGAATTTGGGTGTTAGTTTAAAGAGGCCCTTTCATGCTTTTGGGGTTTTCCCTTAGTGTGTGATCTAGCTTTTGTGCACGTTAATAATCTGCAAAGGCTAAAATCCCTGTTACCTACAGAGGGAGTTTCTCTCCCACACACTTCCCTATGTAACCCTCCCGCTAACCAATCAGAGCAGCCTGGCCTCTGGTTTCAGACGGAGGGTGAAAAGAGTTTCTGCAGCACATGAGAAAAATAAAGATCTTTTTGAACATTAAAGCAGAGAGACATGGCACAGTATGGCACAAAATACAAATATGACCATGAAAATGACAATGATAGGGCCCCTTTAATGTGTTGATGTTGAAGCCGGGGTAGGGATCATGCAGATGAGAGAACATCGTCTTCCTGTTTGGCCAAAGATTTTAAAAGTGCCAGCTTTGTAGGCCAGGATGCTCTGCTGGTTCATCTGCACACTATCTGTTTCTAATAGGAACATGTTGTGTCTTGTTCTAGCCCACGTGTCAGAGATACTTTTCATGTTCATGTGGTTTAATCTGTATTGCTTCATCTGGTGTTGACAGAGTGGCTCAGGTAGTTCGGTGCCAGAGGTGCTTCCTGTTTCATAGACGATTGAGGGTGTGACGGATGCACTGTAACCTTCTAGTGTAAAGAGTGTCAGTGCTAATATATACAGTACAGAGCTATTTCAAGGTGTTGGAGGAAGAAGTTGACGTCTGGAAATGAATGATTTCCCCTCATGAACACTGAGGGTTATTCTTTTGTTTTTAATTTCTTCTTCTTTACAAAATGAGTAGAAGCAGGAGGGCAGGAGTTTCTGCTCAGTCCACATACACAGTGTTTCTTTCCCCTTAGATGCCCGAGTGACTGGACCCTACACTCTTCCATAAGTGGGTCAAAAAGGACCCGTATGAGAATATGTGTTTTATTGCCATTTTTGTCATTTTGGTTAAGAAAAATCACTTGTGTAATATTTTGGTTCACACTAGAAATATTTTATATTTAATGTTTCACTATTTTGAATTTTTGAATTTTTTTTTACATTTTGAAAAAAAAACGAAATTCCGATTTTTTACCCACTTATGGAAGCTTGGGGTAGAAATACAAAAACTACAATTTCTTAAAATGTACATTTAAAATGTGAATGGCATGATATCCAAAACATGTTTTTTGAGGAATAGCTGGAATATGAAATGATAAAAAAATGTAACCACAAAGATACTTCAAGAAAACCACCTCACCGGGTCCAAAAAGACCCACTTATGCATCTAAGGGTTAAATGCAGTAGGTGTTAGTTTTAATAATAATTGTGTCAGGAAAACATACCTGCTCCATCCTCAATCATTTGGCAGATCAATGTGTTGTTAAAATACAGGACATACATGTTATATTGTATTCACGTTGGATACTTCCACACACGCATGTATCAGAAAGTGTACATTTATATTTATTGACTCACATTTTATCTCCCAAAGAGGTTAGACTTTATTGTCAGCCATACAAGCAACTTTGCAAACATACACTACCTCCTTCATCACACATAACTTTGTGTATGTTTAAACACACCTATTAACTCAAGTATAGTGTGTAGACATAAATCTAACCTGGAGAACCAGAAGGGGAACTCGTTGATGTATTGATAGCGTGATGTGTTCTAACTTTACGTACCGCCTGTTTCTGCGGCACTGCTTCAGTACGCTTTGTGCAAACACCTGGACCTGCTGCAGGCAGACGGACAGCTCAAATAATTCTCATGACCTTGTATGGCCATAAACACGGGTGACTGAGCGTAATGGAAAATGTCTTTTTAGAGGAGGAGGAGGAGGAGGAGGAGGAGGAGGAGGAGGAATGGGATCTAGGAAGTAGAAATGTTTTGGGTTAGATAGAATGTGGGAACATAGATTAGATTGTTATGTGAATCGAGTGGACAAGAGAAGAAAAATGAGGGTAAACATGGCTGATGAGGTGATGGGCAAACAGACAATAAAAATGTCATCCATCATGATGGGGTTATCTCTCACAGCTGTGGACTCCACCTGGATTTATCTGGTAGCGTTCTTACTCTCTGAAGCTTACATTGAGGTTGTGCTTTAAAGGCAGACACTGTTAAGAGACAGATAGGTGGTGTTTGTTCTTTCTTACTGTAGATAATGACCAAACATTCATTATGAAGTTTTAAAGAGGACATATTATGTTCAGGTTCATATCAGTATGTAGTGTCCCTCTAAACATGACATGACATGCCTCCATGCTTTAATGTTCAAAAAGCTCTTTATTGTTCTCATACTGCCTGAGCTGCAGCACCTCTTTTCACCCTCTGTCTGAAACCAGAGCCCAGTCTGCTCTGATTGGTTAGCTGGCCGGCTTCTGTTGTGATTGGTCAACCGCTTAGAGATGTCCCGCCCCTTAGCCACGTACAATGTGTTGGAGCGCTAGCCAATAAAGGTGCAAGTCTTACATAGTGATGTCAGCATGTCATGGAAGTAAACAAAGGAGTCTAATGGCGGTGTTTCAGGTACGGGGGGCAATAGGGCCTCTTTAATCATAGAGTATGCGTAAAACAGCTGACAGTATCGGGACACTCGTGCTTCTTGTTGGTCTTTGGCTGTTTCTGATGTTTTTGACAAGGTCCAATTAGTTTGTGGGTTATTTCATGAAACAAACTATTCATTTCATAAAATAGAGTAAAATGAAATATGTGTTTGTTATTAGATTTGACACTTCTCAGTAAGACAGGGCTTAGGTTCTCCTGTGAGTTTAGTTTCGCTTTACATCGATTACCAGTTATATGGTGGCTTCAAAAAAAAACTTAAAACCCGGTAAACGAGTCAAGCGAAAGTCGTTATGACTGAGAGTCCTCTTTAGGGGAAATAGCTCACACATCCCACCAACCTCCAAAACCACAAATGAGCAGAGAAATAAAACACCTTAGAGTTTAAAACAAAGCACACATGAAAAGGTTGAGTTGAGTCATTTTACTGTAAAAGTAGATCCACAATTTGTACAGTTTTTAGTAAAGTACCTCTTAAAGCAGAACATCCCAGTCCGCTAACACAGTGATAAGACATGGAGGAAGATTTGTATCAAATAAACATACTTTAGTAACGGTCCAATAATCCCTTTCTTCAACTGTTCATCAAACTCTTGAATATAATCAAAGCAACTTAAAAACAAAACACTTAAATATTATTAGTATAAATATTTTAGAACATCTTAAACTTCTTTTACAATTATAATTTCCACCTTTTAGCCTGAAGACATGTGTGATGAGCTCAACATCAAATAATGGGAACGTCACTGTACTCGTGTTGGGGAATGTAAAAGATCTGAACAATAAATATGTCATTTTAAGTTATTTCTTTAAAAGTACAATACAATGTCGTTTCACTGAAACACTCTGAATACAGTCAAATAAATCACAAGCGGGGATTTTCTGTAGGAGAATGACTGTGTATCGTTTATATGTACACCTTTAAAATGTAAACGTTGCTGAAGGAGGAGTGTATAAGAATGGTGTAACAGTTTCCAGGATTTTAAGACTTACAGTAAAGCAGGGGTGTCCAAACTACGGCCCGAGGGCCAAATGCGGCCCGCGGACCATTTTGAATCGGGCCCTCACTCAGCAAATTAAAAAAGTATAATGACTTAAGTACAATAAACTTCTGCTTGTCTTATATTATACTTCTTAAATATATGTTCAAATATATGTACACAGTATTCATGTGTTAATTCACCCAATTTTCAGATAAATTCAGTCATTTAGAGTTCAAAATACGTTCTAACAACTCTAAGTTGATAAGAAAAAAGCCCAATAACAAATGTACATAACAACCTTGAAATCTACCCTCCATATTTCCTCTTCTTATCAGAAATCTGAAGCTCCTGTTTTAAGGAATGAGCTGCCAACATAATAAATGAAACCCCATGGAGAGCTGTTTTTTTCTTACAGCATTTTCAAGTATCAAGAATAATTTACCTACATTGGATTGACTTTTCCAACTTATAACTTAAAGGTGGGGTAGGTCATTTTGGAGAAACCAGCTCGAGTGCGCTAGAATTTGAATTAGCCGGGCCGGCTAAAATGATTGGTCGTGCTTTTTACAGTACCACGGCTTCCACAGATGACATTTTTGTATGGATTTTTTGTCAAAGCACTTAAGATATTCATTGCTATCGGGATGTTAAGAGCATTCCATGGAATATAACAAAAAGTGTATCTCGAGCCGGTTTCTCAAACTTACCTACCCCACCTTTAACTTATGAGGCAATATACCTCGAGTGAGTGGCCCAGCCCTTCGTATATTTTTCTGTATGTGGCCCACGGGGAAAAAAGTTTGGACACCCCTGACTTAAAGTAACAGTGAAATAGCAACTACTTAATCAAGTAGTAAACCCAGCCCTGGGCTAACAGTTTTTGTTAGCGTTCTACAGTAACAAGCATTTTAAAATAACAGCTGATCTAGGACGAGTTAAAGTGATGAATTTGGGCATGTGTTCAGGAGGAGTCGTTGTTGTTGTGCTCCAGCCGGTCGACCATGGTGGTCACCAGCTTCTCCAGCTGCTCCGCCCGCTGCCGGCCCGTCTCCAGCACCTCCTCGTGGTTGGCCTTCTCCTGGCTGTCGTAGTCCATCACCGCCTGGTTGCTGATCAGCGACAGGGCGAAGCAGCGCATCCCGGCGTGACGCGCAACGATGACCTCGTGCGCGGTGCTCATCCCTGAGAGAAGAGAGAGAGGAGGTGAGGCGTTGTAAAGATCTCCGAGTGTTCTTCAAATAGGGGCAGCAGAAGCTCAGGATGTAGGGATTTGGCTTGGGATCAGGAGGGTTCAAGGTCCAAACCGGACCAAGTACTGAGTGTGGGCTGGGACTATAAGAGGTACCAGTTTGTCTCCTTCACACACCCCTAACTAGTAGATAAAGCTGCTCCTAATGTTGTGTGTGCCGTGTAGATGCCTTTGATGATATAATAATAAAGCTTTATTTATATAGCACTTTTCATACAACACGTGAAGCTCAAAGTGCTTTACAAAATGACACATCACAAGTTAAAAACAAACAACAAGAAATTCCCCTCAGATTATTTGTTAAGAACTTTACAGGTACATGCAGCAAAATATAACATTGTATCAGGTTAATAGACCCAATGTTATTATTATAATTAATTAGTTTCTTCCTTTTCTGTTTCCAAATGTTTAGTCTGTCCCTCTTAATGAGCCAGCAACACACACAGATGTTACATTACAACACTTGGGTTTAAATATATACATTTGCAAACCATCAGAGATTTTGCCATACTTTTAATGACATGGTAGTTATTCCTCTATATACTGTATATCTCAGTGTATTTCTTATGTAAGAAAATAAACAAGCTATTTCATAGACACATCCTGCCTCAGCAGTAATGTTGCATTATAAAAACTTCGAAGTTGCTTAAAACTGAGATTTTGAACCATCCTGCGACTCATTTTCTGGTAATGACACAAAGGACTGCGTCAGGAAGCCGTTTCTTCAGAACATCTGACCTATGCGACAGTTATTTAACAGTAACTGAGGTGAGCTGACAATTGAGCGGCCCGACCAAGCAAGGAGGCGGAGGCAGAACGTCCAAAAATACAACCCGGTGTGGGCATTTATTAACTCACACTCATATGATATGACACAGCGTCAATCTGCTGCTCCTGTGCACACAGCCACCACACTACCAGCCTCCTAACAGACAGGGCAACAGAGCCTAAATACACGCCCACACTAATCAAACCAACAGGACACAGGTGAGGGGGGAGGAGACACCACAGGGCACCAGGTGCACACAAACAGCAACAGACATGGGGATAGGGGAACACTTTTCAACATAAAACCAGGAAACAGAGACAAACTTAAACACAGACAGATGCACAAACCACATACACTTTGCCACCAATGAAGCTACAGAATCCGTAATGGAGGCCGAGATCTATGGCCCCAGAGATCACCTCCGTTACAGTGTCATATTGTGTAACTAACCGGTTAAGGTTCAACTATTTTGCAATGTAAAATCATTGTTTTTCTAAATGAAGTCTGGTGGCTTTGAAGAGAGCATACGTAGAGGGACGGATGAGTCAAAAAGGGCTTTGTGATGAAGAACAGTTGAACATATTTTAAATAAATTGTACAGTTAATCCCGTTCTACCAGCCCCCTTCAAAGCTTCCTAATAGTTAGCTTTCAAGGTCATACTTCTGTCTTTTTCTCCTTATTACCCTCACAGAAAGTACTCTCTCTAAAGTGTGTAAATGCAATGGTTGAGGTAAGGGTCCTCTCTTAAAGGTGTGTGAGTAAAGCAGACTTGGTTCTTACCGACAGCATCAGCACCCAGCTTGTGCAGCATGCGACACTCAGCGATGGTTTCGAAGGACGGACCCCCCACGACGCAGTACACCCCTTCCCTGAAGAAGTCGTTGTAGCCCAGCTCTGAGGCCACGTCGAGGGCCATCTGCCGCAGCTTTCGGTCGTAAGCGTCAGACATGCAGGGGAAGCGGACCCCAAACCTGAAGGAGGACAGAGTTGACTGTAGACATCCACACAACTGGGCCATTCAGGTACTGAAACCCCCCCCAAATGACTCAGGTAAAAAGGCAGCACACTACATTTCTGAGATTGGGGAATATCTTAAAGGAAAGACTTGTGAAGGAAGATTTGTATATATTGAGACAGAGGGTAAACTCCTGTTGTTCATGGATGCAATGATGCTTTGACGCTTATGCTCTGAAGTTCTGTTAGAGCCTCTATCCTCCAGCCTTTGAGAACAATGGCAGTCTTTGTGCCCTCTAGACATCAGCTCGATGCCACAACAGTGCTGAAGTGTGGAAGTCTTGTGTGGGAGACTGGAAATATGCTGATCAAATATGGAGGCGGAGGGGATAACTGTATCCTGCTGAGTCATTTGAACACTGAATGAGCTGCTTGCTTGAAATTGCTAGAAGACTCAGGGAGTTTTTTATGCAAAAGATTTCCTGGCCTCTTTGAGCAGATGATTTAAATGTCATTTTTATATCTTCCAGCCATAAATTACATTACATTACATTACATGTCACTTGTTAGACGCTTTTATCCAAAGCGACTTACATACTCAATACTGTGGGCAATCCCCACAGGAGCAATTTGGGGTGAAGTGTCTTGCCCCAGGGACACAACGACATGCTGACTGCAGTGGGGATTGAACCTGTGACCTCCTGATCCGAATACCAACTCACAACCCATTGCACCACACGCCTCCCCATAAATAAAGAAAAATACTCTAAAAATGGTTGTAATACTGATGATCAGACTCTACGTTAGCTAGTCCTGTTTCAGGCAGGAGGGTAAGATTTCCATTTGGATTAGGTTGTTTCCAGTGTTACAAAATGATGCCAATTGACGGAAAAATAATACTTTGTTCACATTTTTGTTAGAAGTAGGTTGGTCCATTATAGAGTTTACTAACTGTGTTTGTATATTTATATTGTGTATTTGACATAGATAATCTACATATATTTATTTACTACTGTTATTATTTTCAACTTGGTTTCTACATTATGTGCAATGCCTTGTTTACATGCTGCTGTACAAAACACTTTCACAAATTAGGGGTCAAGTAAATCTAATCTAAAATACTGGTTGTGTAGAGCATAAAACATGTCAACATTTTTAAAGCTACAGTTTCTGCCCTCACAGAAACACCGACCCCATCCCTCTCCTCCACCTACCGGTCGTCATTCGGCCCGACCAGCGGGTTGTTCCCAGCGAACCCCGGCATGTTGATGTGGTCCTTCATGATCATGACGTCCCCCACCTGTAGTCCTGGTTCAGGCCCCCTGCTGCGTTCGTCAGGAAGAACGGTCTCCACGCCCAATCAGCTTGAAGACCCGCATGGGCAGCGTGATCTGAGGAACACGAGGTAATGTGAACACATGCACTCACTACAGTGACCCACCAAGAAGACCAGACCCCCAGGGCTCAGGGACAGTCTTATCCCACAAGCTTTACAACTGTTTAATTCCTGATCTCAGTAATAATCAGGGCCGTCCCTCCCTACAGGCCGATCATGCCAACCCAAAGGTCGCTTAGTGAAGTGTCATGATTGTTGTTGATAGCATTGTTTACCAGACCACATATTCATATATTATTACAATAAGCAGTATTTTATTCCTCTGCAAGTTATTTTACTTTGTGTTCATCTTATTCTATTTGACATGTGCTGATATTAGTTGACCTAATACGCATTTTTCTCGTGGCACTATTTTCTTATATCTTAGGTATATTGTTTATTGCACTGTTGGATTTTGAATGCCATCACCTATTCTACGCAGTAGCTTTTGTAACTATCACAATATTAATTCGTGGCAGAAGTCAGCATGAGGGTTGTAATGGTGCAATGTATGAAACCTCGATTGAAATCCATAGGGATATGGAAATAGAAATGCGTGTTCCCTGGAACATCTGCTTTCTGTTTTCTAAATCTGCAAGGTCAAGCAGTCGACAGTACGCAGAGTTTTACAGATGCTCTCTGGGAAAATCTCACATAAAATACCCATACACAGAATATCTAGATGAAGTCAAACTAAATCAAACAATTAGATAAAAGGCAGGATATGTTAACTACATTTAAATAACCAATTTATTTAAATGGTGTGAAATAAGGAGTAGTCACTGTAAAACTGACATAGAGTTTTGATACAAGAATTTCAAATGATCAATGTGTCCTTTGAGGGACATGTGTTCAGTACAAGATTCGTGGTACTTTATACTTGACTTGAGTGTAATGATTTACATTACTTTACACCTCTACTCCACTATATTTCATAGGGAAAAAATATGTAAGAAACAATATATGATTAATTTAAACTGGTCTGGGAGTTTTTTTGATTTTTCCCTCACAATCTTTCCGATTCAATAACTGTTTGAATCCTAAATAAATGCAATATTTCACCTTTCAAAGATCATTTAAAAGTCCAAAATATATTATTAATTTGCGTTGCAGAACATTCGTTTTCCTTCCTTTCTCCCCCATTCATCACCACCCCTATGTTGTGCCTCTTTCGTGGGGTTGGAAACCACTGGACTGCTGAACTTTCCATTTTAAAATGTGCTCAACAAGTTATTTTGCTTCTGATACTTTTAGTACATGTAGATCAAAATGATTCTGTCTTTTACTTCAGGAATGCTGTTGTAAATGACATACTTTAATGTATTGGCGTACTTATACACTGTGGTAGTAGGAACTTCAAAAAACAAACTCACCTTCTGGATGGGGTATCCCTCGTACAGGTGGAAGCGACCTGCATGCAAACACAACGGCTTCCTTTTAGCGGTCAAACACCAGGCGGCCCAGCATGACCATGCACTGTAACACACAACACAACACACACACACACACACACACACAACACACACAACACACACACACACACACACACACACAACACACACACACAAAACCACACAACAGTTAGTAACCAATCCAAATGCTTTTACTTAGAGCTCCGCAAAACAACACACACACATGAGAAGTACCAGCTGTGCATACCTGTGCTCTTGGGAAAGTTGGGAAATGTCGCAGTACTTGAAGTACTGCGGGTCCTTCAGCATCTCAGCCAGCCCCCCCAGGCCTGAGCCGCACACGATCCCCACAGTCGGCCGCACCTGCGTGTTGGACAGCAGCCAATCAGCTGTCGCCTTGCACTCTTCATAGCTCTCACTGAGGGAGGCAGGAAAAACAAAGGTCATTTACTATGTACTAAACCTAAACAAGCTTGAGCAGTTTTCACACAATGGCCAACACATGAGACTGACATTGAAGGTTGTTTGTGTGTGTGTGTGTGTGTGTGTGTGTGTGTGTGTGTGTGTGTGTGTGTGTGTGTGTGTGTGTGGTGTGTGTGTGTGTGGTGTGTGTTGTGTGTGTGTGTTGTGTGTTGTGTGATGAATGCCTGGATGCATGCATGAAGATTTGGTGAATGTTCTGTAATTTTTCAAACACACCTACATGTTCACAAGTATGTGAACACTTGACTTCAGGCTGTGTTTGAATTCATCCCTCTGGCATGGGATTGGGTGGAGGTTTTACAGCATGTACCTTTTCTTATTTTAACCATTGTTTATATAATATTATCATATAATAACACGTTGTCCCCGAAATACTTAATTATACCTTACAAACAAAGACCATATTCATTTTAGGAGGCAGAAAGCTCTTTTCAGATGGTGCAACATAACATCAGTGATGTCTTGATTTCACATCTCTGCGTGCACAGTCATGCTGCATTCAATAACAACTAAACAAAGAGGGATATGTGATTCAACAGGAGTCATTTGGGAAGGGCATCCTGTACAGCCACTGACTGGAAGTAAATATCTTTCCTCACGTAACATCTTTCCTCACGTAACAACTGTCAACTGTCAAACTGTCTGCAGAATGTCTCAACTGTCATGTACATAAGAGAAGAGCCCAGCCTGTGTTTCCACTAATTCAGGTTTAGCAATAATTTATATTAAGAAAGTTCATCAAATGTTAAGAGAATATTAGTGAAGTGCATTTCTGGTATTCTTTACCGCAATTTCAAATAAGACAATTTAATAATATAAATAACATATGTGCAGTATATCAGAATTTAAAGTGGAAGAGCTGCGACGTTTTTAAAGAGGAGAAATGTGCAAAATATACAGTGTGTAATGTTTACAGTATGGACGGAGTGTGGGAAAGCGATAATTAACGCATAGTGTCAAAAGAGTCTGTTCCAGTGGGGCTCCTGAGCTTGAATCACACAATGGCAGCCTGCTGTCTCAGTTCTGTGTCATTGTGAAGCTGGCCAATATGTGGCTTGGTCATTCCGCTGAGGTGCACAAATAAAGTCAAAGCAGCACAAACCGCGACCCCTCTGTGAGTAATAATGGGGGGCAATGGGTTTTTGGAAATGACGTCACGGTGGAGCGCATGTGCAAAGTGTGGGTTGTTCCGTCCTGTCTATGAGCTAAGACTTTCCGCGCTATTATTGCGTTACTACTTCATAATAGCACGATTTAACTCTGGAGCGGAAACGAATCACTTCCGCTTGGTCTAAGACAAATACAATTATTGAGGAAATATATAAATATTATTCCCAGGAGCGTGAGCGAGTCATCCCGCGCGCTTCTCATGCTTTTTAAATAAGAAGTGTGGGTACATATGCTGGCTGTTTCTTTAGGGATGTGGCAGAAATGTAGATTTGAGTGATTCATTGAAGTATTCGCAGTCTCCACATGTAACCCCCCTTTGTAAAATAAGCGATGGTGACGCATTCAAGGATTAGTAATATTGTAGTAAAGATGAACTCACCCACACAAAGACTCGGACACAGACAGCATGATGGAGCAGATACAGTCGGCAGGTTGGTCCGAATTAAATTGAGTCTCTCTGGTTATCCGGGTTTCCTGATGGACCCACCGGTTTTTAGGTTTACACGCCCCACTCCCTTACGACGCGGCAGACACATCCCACTTACGTCACAGCCCAACAGGCTCTCATTGGTCGAGACGCAGGCGTTGTTCCAATGCGCAGCTGATGCGCTCGGAACTGTACAGCATGTAATGATGCGTTCAGGAGTTCCCCCCAAAACAAGAGGGACCGTTGTGTCTGCAAATGAAATGATGACAAATTAACACGAGGGATAGAGCACATGTATAAAACAGGTTGAAGTGATGGTTACACATATAACCCATTCAAAACTGAAATAAATTAATAATAAAAAACAAGAAAAACAAATAAGGTAAAAGTCAGGATATATTATAACTAAATTAAAATATTAAATTAAAAGAAACACAGTTAAATGAAGATGAGTCTATCACTGTAAAACTGGCTGATAATCATTTAATGAAAAAAACCGGATCAATTTGACCATAAAGTTGAAGTTACATGTGTATTTACAATTTAAAGATAGCCTACTTAGTGCAATAGATTACAAAGACAATACGATATTTCTAAGTTGCTGATGTTTTGATATTGTATAAAACATTTTCAGATACTTTAAAGCAAATATGAAACAGGTTTGCCCTCCATGTTAAGAGCAGATTGGCTTAAGTGCAAATCGTCATGATTACAATAACGCAAATATAGCTTATACAAAACAATAAAAGGCCAAAACACACATAAGCTAAAACATATCGAGTTGTTGTTACTGTACACTTCTGAAATCAGACACTTCAGTAACATTATTATGTTGTGTGACCCGGCGCCGTGGGAGAGCCAGCCCCTCCCATTTGACATTCCTGCCCTCCCCAATAAACACGTTTTATTTATTTATTTATTTAATTGTTTTAATAATAAACAAACAGTGAACTTTAAGGCTACGATGTATGTGATGTAAGATAGTAGGCTAATATAAGAGTAATACATGAAAAACAGGTATGAAATACTTTGACAGTAAAACAAGAATAGAGTTTAAAAAGGGAGTGATTTGTAAATATCCAAAAAAATCTGTTTATAGTTCTGTTTCATATGGGTGGTTGATGAGAGATGTATCCATAGATCTCTTAATTTTGCTCTCAAAGTGCACCAGATTGATGCTTTTAACTTCAATATAAAAACACACACGAGTGTACTGTGTGTGTGCGTGTGGGGAGTGTTTGCAGTAGAAAATTCTACTGTAGCGCCCGGGACATTAATGGGAAACCCCTACATGTTTTTAGCAGCCTCTATAAACGTCAAGCTACCCCACAGCACCCCCAAAAGAAGAAATTCTCTGGCGCCGATATGGGTTTTCTGTTTATTTCGTTATTCAGCCTACGTGGCCGCTGAACTGCTATTAACTGTATAATTTCCTACAGTACTTGAATGCCGCTTCTTTTTTCTTTACACTCACAACGTGGTCGTGTTGCCTCTGACGCTGATGCAATCTCCCAGTAGGAGACAAAAAAGGAAGCAATTAAATCTGTTTCAACCTCAAGTCTGGTGATTCACTGCTCACTTCTAATAATAACATATGAATACATATTTCTTAGAAAGCTGTGTACAGATGTGATTTGTTATATCCAAGCAAGTATACAGTGCATTTCAGAAGATAGATATTTTGAACACAATGTTAGTTTTGAAAATTATGAATTTACTAATAAATGAATCTCTTTCCACTTTCAATGAAACACATGTCTAATTTGGATAGAAATGACCTTGAGTGATTACAAAAATAATACTTCTGGTAACATTTTAAGTACACATTATTAACACATTTTTACAAGTGACGTTTTTAATGTAGGACTTTTGATACTTAGTTTTTTGTTTTCAATACTTCTTCCACAACTTCACACAAGCACATGATTAGCACTGCACAGAGAATGTCCCATTAAACACACGAGTGGCAACAGAGAAGTCCTTCCAGATATTAGCACAATAACACTTACATTAGACATTCAAGTGCTGGGTGGAAACAAAGAAAGCACAAACTAGATTGTTTTACAAAATAATTATAATGTACTGCAAGTAATGTACTGTAAGATGCAGTTAAAAGCTCGGGAAGAAAGTCATTTCATCCTTAACTGATTACTGTGAAAGGTCGGTATGGCTGAAAAGGTAAAATGGTGAGAAAATGTGATGGTTTCATTCAAAGTAAAACCTTTTTGCTCCCTTGGGACGGTGGAAGTGCTCCACCAATTTGTAGTCATCCTCTCAGGTGATGACATTTACTCAGTGGAGGTTTGACATAATGGATATTGGGTGCTCAGTACATTACATTAGTACATTTTAGCCTAATTGTAGTGCTACACAAATAGTAGGTATATCACAATTGATCCTTTTGAGATCATCTATGTTCATAACACTCGCTATGCCAAATGTGACATCATTGTAGTGCCAACAAAAGGCTGAAATTAAATCATCAAGCATTTTGAATTAAAGGCAATATTTATTGAGACGTCTTGCTCTAACTCAAAGTGTGGACATTAAGACAGATTGAGTAATAGATGGATAGAAGGACAGAGTGTTTCTGTGTGCATGGTATCAGTGTTCAAAGTAATAGTCATCAGATCATTTAGAGTCAAATGAACAATGCTTAATGTAAAAGTAACCCAAGAGGACGTTTTGTATTCACAATGGTGCTTAAGGAAAGCTACAGATGTTTTAGCACCAAATCATTCTAAAAAATAAACCTTGTCATCCAGAATGTTCTTCTTGATATGGCTGCAGTTGTATTTTACATTATGATCATTATTATTCACTTAATGTATTGTTTGTCTGTTAAAGGCTTTAAATATATTGAAATCATATTAAAATACAGTACTTAAACAAATGTTCTGGCTTGTTTTCTACCACTGGAATGCGTGTGTGTGAGGTGGTGTGTGTGAGTGTGTGTGTGTGTTTTGTTTAAAGTAACTGCTGTGATAGCCGCACAGAGCAGCCAGTGTTCTGTAACAAAATGTTATGTAACGGCTGCTGATTAGTATTCACACACTTCTCTGCCTTTACACGGAGCGCCGGCTAAAACCTGCTGCCCTCAGCCTGCAAACAATTAGAGAGGAAGAATGTGAATTGAGTAAACAAAAACAAATAACCCAGAACACATCCACACTTTTATGTCTTGCAGATTGACAGATTGTCTTTCTGCGACAACCTCCTTGTGGTGAAAAGCTCATTTGGCCTTCAGGAAAAAGTTTGTTTTGGCCAACTGTCCGTAGCAAATGTTATTTACTTACTTTAATCTGACTAGTTTGAACTGCTACACTATACTGCAGTTTTTTCTCAGTGCATCTGATATCTGCAGACTTATTCAAACACTCCAGGCAAACCTTGTAACCTTTCTTTTTATTTTGTAAGTTTAATGTTTCTCCTAGTCCTGCACAACACTGCTCTGTGATGAGGTTCTATCAAACCAAATCATGCAGATCTAAAATCACATCAAAAGGCACGATTACATTTTCTTATCTGCAGTTTCCAGCTGTACACTGACCTAGAAGCTGTCTTCATGACTTGTTTCTGTGTAGGTGTGCACAGTCATAACGCTTATTGCGTTTACGGTATTTAACTTTATGGTCAGGGAAACAAACTAGGTCATCTTTTTGTGTTGCACCACCTGATCCTCTGATCACGGGCACATTGCAGTGAGCTTTTTAACCTATTTTTCTTCGCATTGTGGCTTCAAGCTATGGACATGGGTTGGTTTGCGACCTGTCTGTCCATTACTACAGATTGACATATCATAACTATTGATACAAATATTGGGTTGATTACAAAAAATTAGTAACAGACTTCCTTGGTGTCCATAGAATAAAGCACAATGACACGTTAGCCTCAGCTAAGCTTCTAGTTGCCACTTACCATCCCTTTCAATGTGAATTTAAACAATTGTATTGTGAGGAAACTTCTGTGTAGCTATGCAGTGGGAGTCACCGACTCAGGAAGGAGACACGGGAAGAGCAGTAGCTTTGATGTCAAAACACATGATGGTTTATTTGGAGTAACGGCCGGAGGATTCACATCACAAGTCCAAGAGTCATGAGGTTCTGACTCCACGGTAGAGTTTGCCACGTCAATTCTGGAGAGCCTCTCTCTTGCCAGCCCATCTAACTGGTTTCGCAGAGAGTAAACAACATATTGAGGAGATAGCCTAAACAGTGTGGGAACACAGAAGCTACTTGCCTCGGACCACTTATGACCTCGAAGATTTACCTTGGAGTCCACAAATACAGAGAAGGAAGTGTCCCAGTGTACCCACAACCACAGACCATCCTGTATCCCAGTATTGACCGGTCACAGAATGGGAACAATAACATTATTGGCTAAGCAGCCCTGTGTCCTTAAAGAAGGTAAACAGACATCGAGGTTTGTCCTGTATGTTACTAATTGGGCGGTCTTATGATAATTATTTCCACAACATGTATGATATTGAATGAACCCACCTGCCTCAAAACACTGTACATATATGAGTTGACAGGGACTGAAGTTTAAAAGGTTGTATGAATGTCCCTCAGTCTTCCAGAGGTTAATTGTGAAATACTCTGAATCGTAAAATGATGCCAGCTGTTGCTTCTCTGCTGCCTTTAAACTCACGTCCAACATGTGGCATCCTCACCAGTATCGACCGAGCCTCTGCAACAGGAACCAGATCTCTGCAGGCGGAGAAAGTTCCTGTTAAGCATGAGACCATCCTGAGGTTGTGACATGTTACAGCAAGAGGTGAAAAGACATACCTGGTTAGTAGTTTAATTAATTTCAGAACAGACATTTGTATTCTCACATTCATCGTTTTGCAGCAGTGGAAATCAGAATACAAGGTCAAGGGTCAAGGTTCTTTATTTGTCAAACGAACATAGCTACAGTGTAGTTATGTCGATGAAAATCTTAGGGTCACAGGCTCCCTCCAACAGTGTGCAACACAAAACACAGATAAACAGATATATATAGTGCAAGTAAATTAGTAAATACAAGAAGAAAAATAGTTTAAAAAAGGATGAAATAGTTTGTTTTTAAAGCCTAGGCTAAATGAAATGCTCGTTGATACTATGGGCACTTGTAATGTCATAACTATGTAAATGTACCTGTAAATATAATGTATGATGTCCTTTATTGTTTTATGTTTCATGTGGAACTATATGCTGCAGGTCTCCCTTGAAAAGAGATCTATGATCTCAAGGAACCAATCTGATTAAATAAAGGTTTTGAAATGAAATGAAATAGTGAAATAGTACAATAAGAGTCTATATGCAAATCATTGAATATGATATATTAGGTAAATAGATAAATAATAAGTAGCAGCCAGATGAATATTGTGGATGTTGTTTCAACAGTTCAGGTGTTTAATAGTCTTATGGCCTGTGGGATGAAACTGTCCCTGAGTCTGGTGGTTTTAGTCCGGATGCTGCGGTAGCGCCGGCCAGACGGCCAGCAGACAGAACAGTTGTGGCTGGGGTGATGGGGGTCTTTATAATCCTGAGGGCTTTCTTCTGAGCCGCTGGGAGTAAAGGTCCTCCATGGATGGCAGCTCCGTCCTGGTGATGTTCTGTGCAGTTTACACCACCCTCTCTAAAGCCTTACGGCTGAAGGCGGGGCAGCTGCCGTACCAGGCGGTGATGCTCTCTGTGGTGCACCTGTAGAAGTTGCAGAGTATCCTGGAGTCCATGTTGAATACCTTTATTAGTCCCACAGAGGGGACATTTACATTGTTACAGCAGAAAAAGAGCCACATACAGCTTAATGTTACATATGTTACATGCATTAAACAGTATTAAAGTAATGAAAAAAGTAAAAAGTTACACAATTTACAAAATACACATCCTGTAACAGTTCTGAGGACTTAGCAGCCAGGTATACATTACAGTTATTAACGGCATATGGATATATTGCACATATAGCACATAGTTGCACATCATTTTGCACTCCCTTTTTGCACTATGTTCAGGGGTGCCCAACCAGTCGATCGCGATTGACGGGAGATTCCCAGTCGATCGCGAGATGTGTCTAAAAATAGAACAACAATATTCTGTTTTTATCGTTAATGTCCTAACATAATCTTCCTGTGCCAGAATAATGCACTTGAACGCATCAAAGCTTTGTGATTGGCCGGCGTGACCCCATGTGTCGGGGCGTGGCTGGTGGGCAGTGGGCACTATTTCGATGACATTGTGCGTGTCAACAGGAGTGACAGTCCGCACACACACAAGACCGCAATTATGGCAGAAGCAAAAGAGCCCAAAATATATCATTTTCACTCCGAGTGGGAGGATGATTATTTGTATCTATTCCAATTCAAACTCCATCTGTCATCTGCAATGCGAGCGTGGCTTTATCGAAGAAGGGTAATTTAGGAGCGGCATTTTCAAAACAGTGCACAATACGCTACGAGACGGAACTCCCTCCTAATTCTGCCCTACGCTCCCAAAAGGGGAGGGCCTGAAAGGGACAGCTAAATGCACAGCAGTCCATTTTCACCAGGCCCAACAACAAGAGCAAGGCTGCTACCATAGCATCTTATCGTGTCAGTCACGTTCTTGCGAAAACACATGAAGTCTTTCAAAGATGGCGAAGTTGTGAAAGAAGCATTCCTGGAGGCTGCCGACGCGCTTTTGGGGACAGTAAACAACAACAATAACAGTAGCATTTCAACAGGTTTTTGATTATAATAAAAACTCAAGTTGGATACCGTTATTAATCAGCTGTGAGTTTTAGTTTGTTTGAACTTAGTCATTATAATTATTGTACAAAATGGTATAAGAATGCAAACTAAATTGAATTATAGTCTATTATCAATTCAGGTTAAGAAACTGTTGCTTGCATCCTATTTTAAAAGGCATTTATTTTTAGAATCTACTAAAATGCAACAAAAAAGGGTTTGATTCTATTAATTTTGTCTTTTTTATTGCACTGTTGCAGCAGATTCCTGTGTAGCTACAGATCTGAGTTGTCTTATTAGTAAGCCTAATTTATACTTTTGAAGCAACACTATTTTTATATAATGGCAAATAAAGGGTTCAGAGTATTTTCTTTCTTTCCTGTGTCATATGTGGCAGCACTGTTCAATGTTTCTTGAAAACCTTACCCCACTGTAGTGACGTGTGAATACACTCCAACTCTGTATCAACAACACTGTTGTGTAGCTTCAGTTAAATACTTGTATGTGTGTAGATTAGAAAGAGCCGAGGTAAGATAAAGGATCTGCAGTATTTTATGAGGTATTAATCGTACAAAGGTCAGTTTTATACAAGTAGAAGTGTGTATTCACCTGGTAGTAGGCTGTCAGTAATGGCTACGCCTCTCTATTTGGACTGGTAGATCTCGGCAGACTGGCAACTTTAAAAGTAGCTCTCGGTTCAAAAAAGGTTGGGCACCCCTGATGTACATCTTCCTTTTTTATATATATCCTGCTTACTTAAACGGTTATTTTGTGTTTTTTTTGTAAATTATTGAGTGTTCTTGTACTTTAATGTGTGAGTTTTTTATACCTTGGGACTGTGGGATGTGTATTTCGATCTTTCTGTGAGTACAAACATATTTTGAGATTGACAATAAAGTTGACTTTGACTTTGACTTGACTGTTGGTTGGTATTTAACAGCAAGGGGTGTTATAGTCTGTTGTTGTGTGTGTGTGTCTGTGTGTGTGTGTGTGGGGGGGGGGGGTCTATAGGGGCTGTGCTGGTTGTATCTGTCCGCTGCAGGAAGGAAGGACCTGCGGTATCTCTCCGTGAGACTGTCTGCCACATTCCTAGTGTTTTTTAAAGATAAGTGACGCCATCTATAATGCTGTGACGTTGCTTTTCAGTTCAGTCTGTCTCTATAAAACTGGGCCCATATAAACCCTGTTTATTGGGCTCATCACTCAATCGTCCTTCTTTAACAGAATCATTGCACCGTGTTTCTGTCCGTGACCTTTCAGTCTTTCAATACCCTTTCAAAGGAGGAAGTAGCAGACTGTAAATCTGAGCTGAGCTGTGGTGCTTTCTGTCATCAGTGAAAAGCAAAAATCTGCTTAATCATTACTCAAAATTCAGATTTGATCTTAAAGATGACCTTTCTTTATTTACTTAACATGTTCAGTTCCGCCAGCCTCTTGGAATCATTGATTGAAGATTGAGAGTAACAATAAAGTGGGAAAAGCACATTGTGGACCGTTAAAGTTTAGATTGTTTCATTACATAAGCATTTGAATTGTTATCACAAACATCATCTATTATATAATATCATATTTCATAAGGAAATACACGATCTTATTCTATTTTACAGTATATGTACAAATGTTTCTTATTCCTGCACCACCGGGCGCCGTACATAATGGCCGCCCACTGCTCCTAACACTAGGATGGGTCAAATGCAGAGAAACCGTTACATAGACCTGTACTACGTAATGACAATAAGTAGAATCTTCTTCTTCAACCTTGCCTGAAACATTTGTCTATTTAACTATTTGATGTATTTCTGTTTTATGTTAAGTCTATGTTGCATTGTTGGAAGAGTATGGGACTTATGTGAGCGTTTACTTTTATAACAACTTGTCTTCATACGCACTTGCAAAGCTTTTTTTAAATTTTGACCACAAATCTGACCAAATAGTTTTGCTTATCTTTCAGGTGAGAAGACTGAAGCTTTCACACGGGAAATAACAGCCGTCCTGAGAATGTGACACACACACACACACACACACACACACACACACACACACACACACACACACACACACACACACACACACACACACACACACACACACACACACCACACACACACACACACACACACACAGTGCAGAATGTAGCCTGATTACTTGTCAGACAGCTCTATGCTCGATGGTATCACAATATGTTAAATACTTTAATTAAAAATCTTTAATGATTAGTCTTGTCTTTGTCTTGATCTTTACCCCCTTAAAATACATTTTAATATATTATCTAGCTTTCCTTTTACAATGCTATGTTCGTTGTATTGTTGTGTTGACACTATATTGTAAAGCATCTTATATTTCAACTTGCACGAAAGGCACTATACAAATGATAAATGAGGTGTATAAATACTCACAGAGGAAGTGCTCCTGCAATTGAAAGAATATTTGTATCTGCTGCCTCCAGCTGGCTGACCTCAACAAGTGCAGCAGACCCAGTCTAAAAAAAGACCTGTGTTAGTCCACAGGGCAAAATGTAGTATATTCACAAATATAACCCACTCAAGACGTGACATTACATAAACATTTGAATTGTTTCTGGGTCCTTACAGAATTGCAAAACAAGACAAAATAAACTATTTGATATGCAATTATAATTGTTGTCATATGTTATGTAATATAATTGTACAATACAAATTGGGAATTACATGTAGGATCTTATTCTAGTTTATATTTACATGATGTTTCTTATTCCTGCACCTTACTTGCATCATTTCTCTATTTTACAATTGTATGTATTTCATTTGTATGTTTATTGTATGTTGCATTATATGAGGAGCCTGGGACGCAAGGCTTTTGTGCATTTGACAAATAACACTTTAGAATTTTGTACTTCAAAAATGTACTTATGTGAGCTTGTTATATGCATCTGCAAAGCTTTTTTGGAGCAGTCATTTATTTTCCACCACAAATCTGACCAAATAATTTTGCTTCTCCACACACACACACACACACACACACACACACACACACACACACACCACACACACACACACACACACACACACACACACACACACACAGGTTTGAAAAGGCCCCACTTCTCATAGGGATCACACTAAAGTCATGCTCGTGTCTCATGCTGACCACAATGTGACTGACTCACTTTGACAGCTCTACACTTTGAACATGAGGGACTTGTTTTTGTGCACGGGAAGATAGAAATCACTGGATATAGAGAGCATGAGAGGGAAAGTATTTTCTCTACTGTGTACAATTATTTTTCAAATGAATAGGCAATCTGTCCAATCCAAATGACTCCCCTAAATCTTCCAAATCGACCCAAAATTAAGCAAACTCAACTCACAGAGTACAAATAATGGCTTTATTCCAAAACCACTCAACTTTTCCAAATCAGCCGTATTTTTAAACTCTTGTCCACATAGGCTATAATAGTAATTATTGCTGATAATTATTATGCTAATTGTGCAAATTGTCCAACATATACAAGTTAGCATCTGGCAGTTTCTATGTGCTATGTACCTGAACTATACATTTATATCATAACACTTTGGTGTTCTCAACATTTAAGGATTCACAATAGGACTCAATGAGCTGGCAACTTTTAACCTTCAGAGTAGATGAAAAACTCGGGAAGTGGTTTGAGACAGATTATGACCAAATGTAGAAAAGGAGTAAATGTTTCGCCTCTGTCAAATCTGGGGAACAATAGTGTGGGTAAAGAGGGGGGAAAATAAGCACGGTGTGAGAAAGTCCCCTCTTTTTCATACGAGACAGAATGGAAATAATTTGTGATTTGAAAAAGAAACTAAAAGCGAGATTTAGGGTGGCTAAGTTTGACCTGATAAATGCCTCTATGCTTTAAGAGTCAAAACTAATCCAAGATTTGTTTAAAAATATGTTCCAACCTTTCATTAATCGTAAGATGAAGGTATTTTATAATTACATACAGTAGGAATAGAGAAATATTCAGTTTTGAACCATTTACCTATGTGATATTTACTGTATGATGTGTCTACTGTTTTACAGGGATCAGTGACTCGTGTGTTTGTGCTGAAGGGAGAGGATGTGCTTCTGAATGTCACGAATACTGATGCTCTTGGGGAATTAGAATATTTTTCTTAGAAATGTAATAACATTTAACGTTTTAGTAACATTTAGTTCTGATAATAAAAAAAACATGTTTGATAATTATACCGGGAGAATTGAGTTTCCTGTGAACAATTTCTCTGTGAAATTAAAGAATCTCCAAGATGCAGACTCTGTCTCCAGAAACTCTTCCTCCTGTAGCCTCACTGTGACCTGCAGCTCACAGGACTCTCACATCAACAGCACTTTCTCATGTGAAACCAGAACCTGCAGTCAGGAGGGAGGAGAGCGGTCAGAGGGGATCCCTGATACTTTTCTCCAGGTCCACCAATCAAGTGGCTCGATCCTCTGTAACCATAGCAACCATGTCGGCTGGACCAACGACACAAAAACAATCAAAGATGTATTCCCCCAGCAAGATCTAATTAAAACAAGTCAAAGTATAGTCTGCCATAATATGTCATTGTAAAGTGTGTCATTAAGAAGTCCTGTTATTATCATCTGCCATAAAATGTCCTGGTGTTGTGGGCCATAAAAAGTGCCATGGTATAAAATCATAAAATAAGTCACAGTTAAATATGTCGTAAAGAATGTCACTGAAAAGTCATAGTCGAGTATTTTATGAGAAAACAACAACAACAAAAAAAGCCCTGGCCTGTATAAGGAACATAAGACTGGCCTTCATTATTTGATGGTTGTTTGTTTTGCCAGTGCAGAATATGTGCTGTGTGAAGATATCTTTTACATTTTACCACAGGTATCGTAAGTTTGGTATGCAGTCATGGAAAATGCGAGAGGTGTGAAACACAGAGCTCTGACAAAGGAAGTGGTCATGGTTGTTTGTGCAGGACACCAGCTAGAAGAGTTAAAGTAAAGCAACACATACACTAATGTGAGTAATAAACAGTGCAAACTACACCCTTTATTGGGTTTATATAATGTATTGACACAAATGTAATGTTTTCTTTTCCATCTTTTGCTTCATCTGGTGCAACATACACCAACTGAAATGAAAAGTGCCTTGTTAATCATCCTGTAATTGACTTTCACATTAAAATCTGCTTTCTTGACAAACTTTTGAATTAAAAGTTAAATAGGTATTTATCAAAAGGTATATCAAGACAGAGATTAGAGAGGAACTTTGAAAAAGAGAAGTTATGGGGGTTGTTACAGGAAAATATTTGTGGTGTGTGTGTGTGTGTGTGTGTGTGTGTGTGTGCGTGTGTGTGTGTGTGTGTGTGTGTGTGTGTGTGTGTGCACGTGTGCGTGTGTGTGTGTGTGTGTGTGTGTGTGTGTGTGTGTGTGTGTGTGTGTGTGTGTGTGTGTGTGTGTGTGTGTGTGTGTGTGTGGTGTGTGTGTGTGTGTGTGTGTGTGTTAGGGCAAAACAGGGCACACACTGTAACCTGTGACATTGTGTTTTCAGGCAGGGCAACTGAGCAGAGCCTGTCATGTTCATCTTCGTGATTCTGGGGCTGCTGGTCTGCTCTGAGGCACAAGGTAAAAACCTGTCTGATAAAATGTTAACAGATGCAGCAATAGACGTCTTTAGTGTGATAAATGCAAGTAGTACCATAAAGTTATTACAGATTTCTATCTTGCGATAAGTGATACATAATATGTCTGAGAAATAGCCTTCCTTTGTTCTAATTATTTATCAACCAACCATAACTCCATGAATTGGGACGAATAAAAGCCAGAGTAAAGCAATCGTATTTCAATTAAATTCTTCCACTTTGTTAAGAAGATACACAAGTGAACTGTTTTATTACAAAAATGTAAAAATAACCAGCATCCCTGTGATCTTAGAGTTTTGTAAAGTTAGTTAATGTGTAGTAACATTTTTTTTGTTTACATTAATTCATCTTCCAATTCTTCAAAAATAGCCTTTTTTAGGGGAAATTATGAAGGAAACTAAAGAATTGTTCGCAATTCTAAGAATTAAAAGCCAATACTTTTCAATAAAACAATTTAAAAATAAGCTTGAAGAAAAATAAAATATTGTCATAAAACCATCGAACTGAACTAGGCGTTTTTATAATGTGAATTATTTTGAGCTTTATTGGTGTGTGGGTGAGAGTCGGGAAATGAAGGACGTGGAAGAAAGTACCATGTTTTTCAGAGGAGACAGTGTAAAAACTTGAAAAGGTATAAATGTGTCTGTGATATCCTCGGGACTGAGTTTCCCCATACCAGGACCCATTGTGTCAAGAGTTATTAGTAGTAACTAAGCAGGAGAAGAATGGTCAAATATGTTATTATTACATGTCTGTTTACTTCCACAAGAGTTCTGACCATATTAAAGGTAAGGAGAGACAAGTGGGCAAACAAATAAATGTTCTTCACTTATTAAACTATGATGGCTATGACTATTACTGTCACTGGGTTGAATGTTAAGTTAGTATTTGATTATAATCAGATATTTGTCATAAATAAAGTACGCAAATATAGTAACATTCAGAATTGTTACAACTGTCTAACACATACAGTATATTGTGTGTGATATTTACTGTATGATGTCTCTACTACAGGGATCAGTGCTGGGACTGTGTTTGTGCTGAAGGGAGAGAATGTGCTTTTGAATGTCACGGCAGCTGATGTTCTTCAGGATGTTTTTAGTTTTTCATGGACATTTAATGAAAAAAGAAAGAAAGTATTAACAGTTAATCCTGGCAACAATCCAATAGTATTTCCTGATTATTCTGGAAGGATTGAGTTTGCTGTGAACAATTTCTCTGTGGAATTGAAGAATCTCCAAGAGGCAGACAGTGGAGTTTATACTGCTGTAGTGACAACGCTTTCAGGAGATGTAACAGAAGCAGCTAAATACAAGATTAAAGTTCAAGGTAGGTTTGTTAACCTCTCAAACACTGATAGTTTCAGTGGTCTTGTTTCTAAAACTCTTCACCTGCTTCTTCCCTCCTCAGATCGAGCGTCTCTCCCTCTCCTCACAGTGAGCTCTGTCTCTGATAACTCTTCCTCCTGTAGCTTCACTGTGACCTGCAGCTCACAGGACTCTCACATCAACAGCACTTTCAGGTGTGACAACCAAACCTACAGTCAGGAGGGAGGAGAGCGGTCAGAGGGGATCCCTGATACTTTTCTCCAGGTCCACCAATCAAGTGCCTCGATCATCTGTAATCATAGCAACCATGTCAGCTGGACAAACAACACCAAAACAATCAAAGATGTCTGCCACCAGCTTGTTGGTAAGACTGAAAGAGAAACTACTTCCTGATAATAACACACAGTTTGGAACTTAAAGTTTAACAAAACTTCTTTGTGAATTAATAACCCGCTCTGTCAGGCTGCAGGTATTAAATGTGAACTTAAAACTACAAATAATATCATATCTGTTGGAAACTGTCAGCTCTCTAAATGCAGAGGTGTTCATCAGTGGCCCTCTACCGCCAGTCAGAAGAGGAGTGGAGAGATTCAGCAGATTGTTTGCACTGAACACCTGGCTTTCAACTGTCTGTATTGAACATTCTGTCAATTTTATTGACAACTTTAACTTTTTCTGGGACCGCAAACATCTTTGTAAGGCAAATGGAGTTTGTCTGAACAAGTCAGGAGTGAAATTGTTTATCTCTAACGTATTCAACTGCCTACGTCATCAATCTGTTCCCTCTGCCAAGGACAAGCAACAAGAGGAATCAAAACAAGAGAAAGACACAACACATAGTTCAGAAAACCTTGAAAATCTATCACTGCACCCGCCTGAGGAATGTCTTGATTATGGGAGACAAATGGAGGAGTCTCCACCGCCCTTCACCCCCCCTATCACCTCTGAGGATACTCTTCCTTCACCCCACAGCTCTCGCCCACCCTCCTGGAGATCGCTGAACACACGAAGGAGATACAGAGGGTTGACACCGATTCCTTCCTGGAGTTCAATGACCAAACTAAGGCGCATACCGCAGGGGTTGGCAGCATATCCTTTACCTCCGCTCCTCAACGACGCCCACCAAAATCACGCAGCAGAGACGCGCACCATCTCCCCCGTCTTCATCACCGTGCCTACGTCAACCACCTCCCCCCCTGGCAGCATGTCCTCTACCCCCGCAACCATCTCCCCCGTCTTCATCACCGTGCCTACGTCAACCACCCCCCCCCCCCTGGCAGTATGTCCTCTACCCCCCGCACCATCTCCCCGTCTTCATCACCGTGCCTACGTCAACCACCTCCCCCCCCCTTGGCAGTATGTCCTCTACCCCCGCACCATTCTTCCCCCGTCTTCATCACCGTGCCTACGTCAACCACCTCCCCCCCCCTGGCAGTATGTCCTCTACCCCCGCACCATCTCCCCCGTCTTCATCACCGTGCCTACGTCAACCACCTCCCCCCCCTGGCAGCATGTCCTCTACCCCCACACCATCTCCCCCGTCTTCATCACCGTGCCTACGTCAACCACCTCCCCCCCTGGCAGCATGTCCTTTACCCCCGCACCATCTCCCCCGCACCATCTCCCCCGTCTCCATCCCCGTGCCTACGTCAACCACCTCCCCTCCCTTCAAGAAAGCATCTGCAGTCTCCGAAGCCTGATAAGAATGTGTGTGTATAAAACGCAACAAACTCTTACTGATATGTGATGGGTCCAGGCTCAAGGGCGTATGGCACTCTCAACTCTTTCCAGGACATGTCGGGGCCCTGCCTACCTGTAGCTTTGCCGATATCTGTGTTGATAGGTAATAGATTAAGAGCGGTGAATCAGCTTAGAAACAGGAAGTGCTCAAACGTTTGTGTGAGTTTATCAAATGTAGCAGTGATTCCATGTCAGCCACAGCTTGTCACAAAACATCTTACTATTATTAAATGTCAGGTCTCTGGCAGGAAAAACATTTTTAATCAATGATTTAATCACTGAGCACAATCTCGATTTTATGTTTTTAACAGAAACTTGGATTGAACAAAATAACAGTGCAGCTGTTCTTATTGAATCAACCCCTCCCAACTTTAGTTTTATGAGTCAGGAAAGAATGCATAAGAAAGGGGGTGGAGTTGCTATTCTGTTCAATGATTCCCTTCAATGCAGGAAGACATCTTATGGGAACTTTGCTTCTTTTGAATATGTGGCCCTTCAGCTGAAATGCTCCTCTCGAGCTCTGTTCCTAAATATCTATAGACCACCCAAATACTGTGCAAGCTTTTTTGATGACTTTACTGAACTGCTGTCTATAGTGTGTATTGACTTTGACCGTCTAGTCATTGTTGGTGATTTTAACATCCATGTTGACAACCCCCAGGACAGAGGGGCTAAAGAACTGTTTTGTGTTCTTGATAGCTATGGACTGACTCAGCATGTGACGGAGCCCACGCACAATAAGGGGCACACTCTGGACTTAATTATCTCAAAGGGTCTGAATATCTCTAAGGTTGTGGTGACTGATGTTGCACTCTCTGACCATTCCTGTGTGTTCTTTGAGAGCTCTATTTCTGTTCACAAAATGTTTCAAAAAGAGGTAACCACAAAGCGATATTTAACTGAAAACACTAGGGAAATGTTTTCTCAGAATTTTTCTTCCACACTTACCCCTGCTAACATCTCAGTAAATGAGCTAGTAGATCATTCTAATTCAAAAATTAAAAATGTTATAGATGCCATTGCTCCAACTAAGGTAAAGGAAGTGTCTGGCAAGAAAATATCTCCATGGAGAAAGGCCATGACGTGAGAGCAGAAAAAAGAGAGTGTCGAAAAGCTGAACGCAGGTGGCGAAAAACAAATCTCCAGGTTCACTTTGAAATCTATAAAGAGAGACTTGGCCTTTATAATTTGGAATTGAATAACGCGCAACAGTCTTTCTTCTCTGACATCATTACCAAAAACAAAAACAATGCACGTGCCTTGTTTGCTACCGTCGACAGACTAACTAACCCCCCAGTGTCAGTAGCCTCTGAATTTCTATCCACCAGGGCATGCAATGATTTTGCCTCCTTTTTCACTGACAAAATTCAGAAGATCAGACAAGCAGTCAGTGCCTCTGCATCAGGTACAGCAAATGTGTCCACCTATGTCCACCTAATATCAATTCAAACACCATGACACAATTCCATCAGATGAATGATAAAAACCTAGACTTCAACTTCTGAAATCCTCCTCCTGCTGCCTTGATATTATTCCAACAGGATTTTTTCAAAGATGTTTTTCGTTGTATGGCCTCAGATCTACTTCATATAGTAAACAAATCTCTTCACTCAGGTATTTTTCCACAGGCCCTGAAAACTGCAGTCATTAAACCGCTCTTAAAAAAGAATAATCTAGATGCTTCAGTAATGAACAATTACAGGCCCATATCAAACCTCCCATTTCTAGGTAAAATCATTGAAAAAGTAGTTTTTCAACAGTTGAGTAATTTCTTGCATTTAAATAACTGTTTAGATGTGTTCCAGTCAGGCTTTCGTCCAAACCACAGCACTGAGACTGCTCTTGTAAAGGTCTTCAATGACATCCACTTAAACACAGACAGTGGCAGAACTTCAGTGTTAGTATTATTAGATCTCAGTGCTGCGTTTGACACTGTTGACCACAGCATATTACTAGACCGACTAGAAAACTGGGTGGGACTTTCGGAAACAGTTCTAAATTGGTTTGAATCCTACTTAAAGGACAGAAACAACTTTGTTGTTTGAGTTGACAAATATGACATGTGGGGTTCCTCAAGGCTCCATCTTGGGGCCTCTTCTCTTTAACATCTACATTCTACCACTGGCTCAGATAATGAAAAACAACAAAATAAGTTACCATAGCTATGCGGATGACACACAAATGTACGTAACAATTTCACCAGGAGACTATGCTCCAATTCAAACACTGAGTAAGTGCATTGAACAAATCAATGACTGGATGTGTCAGAACTTTCTCCAATTAAACAAAGATAAAACTGAGGTAATGGTTTTTGGAGCCAAGGCAGAACGTATAAAAGTTAGCGCTGAGCTTCAGTCTGCAATGTTCAAAACAACAGATAAAGCCAGAAATCTAGGTGTAGTCATGGACTCTGACCTGAGTTTCAACAGTCACATTAAAACAGTTACTAAATCAGCCTACTATCACCTAAAGAACATATCTAGGATTAAAAGACTAATGTCACAGCAGGATTTGGAAAAACTTGTCCATGCTTTTATCTTCAGTAGACTCGACTACTGCAATGGTGTCTTCACAGGTCTCACTAAAAAATCTATTCGGAAGCTGCAGCTGATTCAGAACGCCGCTGCTCGAGTCCTCACTAACACTAAGAAAGTGGATCACATCACTCCTGTTCTGAAGTCTTTACACTGGCTTCCTGTGTGTCAAAGAATAGATTTCAAAATACTGCTGCTGGTTTATAAAGCTTTGAATGGTTTAGGCCCAAAATACATTTCTGACCTCCTGCTAAATTATGAACCATCCAGATCTCTCAGGTCTTCAGGGACTGGTCAGCTTTCTGTCCCCAGAGTCAGAACTAAACATGGAGAAGCAGCGTTCAGTTATTATGCTCCAAATATCTGGAACAAACTCCCAGAAACCTGCAGGTCTGCTGCAACTCTGACTACTTTTAAATCCAGGCTGAAGACTTTTCTTTTTGCCGCTGCTTTTAATTGAACTATTCACATCTTAAACTGCACTGTAACTTTTATCCATGTATTTTTTCTTTTAATGTTTCTTTTATTATCTTTTCTTTTTAATGACTGATTTTAAATGCCATTTTCTTAATGTCTTTCATTTTTTGTAAAGCACTTTGAATTGCCTTGTGTTGAAAGGTGCTATATAAATAAACTTGCCTTGTCTTAAGGCAAAGCTTTTACTTGCCTTGCCTTAATTGAATGTAATGTGTTGAATGTTAATTGAATTGTTGTAAGGCAAGGCAATTAATTGCCTTGCCTTACAACAATTCAATTTGAAGAAACTTTAAAATACAAGATGAATTCAGATCATATTTTACGCATATAATGTGCTGTTTGTCTCAGAACCGATGTAGAACCTTTATATAAACATTTGAACTTGAATATTTGTACAAATAAATACAAACATATTTGAAGAACAGAATAAACATTAAATCAACATTACACCGCAACATGCCGTTTTACAATGCATGATGCATATCGACAGTCTGTAAAACTCAACTGCACTTTGCAGTGCAACTATTTTACAAGTATTTCACAATGGAGGACTCAAAGTACTTGCAAACTGTAAAGTAGTCAAACTGCTATCCAAATAAAGTAGTAATCACTGAGTTGCTGCTTCCACTCAGTGCGTCTCAGTCTGGATCTCTGTGTCGGTTTTGATATGAAACTCTCTGTTTGTTGTGTTTCAGATCCAGAGGGGTTATCTGTGTGCCTGGTGAAGACGTGTGTGTTCTCTGTGGGTCTGATCATCATGGTGTCTGCTGTCATCACGGTTCATCTCATGGAGAAGCTCAACAACAACAAATAAACTCATAGATCATGTTTAATCATCTGATTTGTCGGTACATTGCTGTTTTAGTATGTGTTCTTCTAATTAGTGTCTGAGTGTGCCTATTGAGCTGTTTAGAGCCATGTGGGACAAAACCCGATCCTGATATACTTTATTAATCCCCGTGGGAAAATTGTTTCTCTGCATTTGACCCATCCTGTGTTAGGAGCAGTGTGCTGCCATTTTGAACGGCGCCCGGGGAGCAGTGTGGGGAACGGTGCCTTGCTCAGGGACACCTCGGTAGCACTTGGTCTTGCCGGGACTTGAATTGGTGACCTTCCAGTTGCCAAGCCAAGTCCCTATCGACTTCGCCACCATGAAAATGGGATCTTACTAAGAGAGAACAATTCAATATTTAAATGATAAAATTACATTTTTTGGGTATCCTTTTGTTGAACTGTCCGTTTAAAATTAATTGAAGCATCAGACTAAAGAGGCTTTTGAAAATAATATTATATTTTGATTTAGGTCAAAATATAATATTTGTAAACCTGAAGAGTCAGTGCCAGTGCCTCACCAGCCATGAACCTCACTGCAGAAGCGTATATATAAACATCTAAGTTTTTTGTGGCCCACCACTTTTGTACATATAGAAACGCCACTGCTTACAATGTATCTACATGACAATTCATATTGGCTAACTCTTGATGCTTTGCAAGGAAAACACAGAAGGCAGCTTTCAAGAAAATGCTGCATGTTCTTGTTAATCCAATTATCAAGTAATTTGTTTGTAGGTCAAATCATTTTGTTGCTTTCAGATTAGGGAGGTTTTCAAAAAAACACAAATAACATTTTTATTTGTATGATCAAGATGTTAAAACATATTTAGTTTTTCTTTGTACAGTATGTTTTATGCTTGTTTACATTATTTTAATTAAAGCATTTTCTTTTACATGCAACATCTAGTAAAGCTTTTTTGTTCCTATGTTTCATTATCTATTATGTGTTAATGCAAATTAACAAATTACTCACATGTTTGTGATTTTTTTGGATTCTACTAAAGACTAAAGATCATGTGAGGCTATTTGTTTGCTCCACCTACCTTTACTAATGACCTAACCATCAGTAACCTACTGTAAGTATCTGATATTCATATAACCTAAACAAATTACTTTCCATTACTTTTGGGACAAATCAATATTAATGCAATGCAAATAAATACAATAAGGCTTTAACCCAGGTGTAAAAACAACAGAACGATGTAACCTTAGAAAAAAAATAAATAAATACATTTGTTTAGTTTCAACAATGGGTCCGCTGCTCTTTTTTACAACCAACATAATATGCTTTTTTTAAGTTCACTGCAGTATATTAATTAAGAGCGTTCACAGTATTTGTAACAAATCACCTGTCCACCCACTGAGCTGTCAATTAAAACATGAAATACACTCACATTATATGACATACACTGAACAAAAATATAAACGCAACACTTTTGTTTTTGCTCCCATTTTTCATGAGATGAACTCAAAGATCTAAAACATGTTCTATAAACACAAAATAACCATTTCTCTCAAATATTGTTCACAAATCTGAAAAAATCTGTGATAGTGAGCACTTCTCCTTTGCCGAGATAATCCATCCCACCTCACAGGTGTGGCATATCAAGATGCTGATTAGACAGCATGATTATTGCACAGGTGTGCCTTAGGCTGGCCACAATAAAAGGCCACTCTGAAATGTTCATTTTTGCTTTATTGGGGGGGTCCGAAAACCAGTCAATGTCCTCTAGGTTTTTATCAGTATTGGGCCCGTCAACTCCAATCACAGTATTCGGGGGCGGACCAGGAGATGGGTAGCCAATGACGTCATGGCAACCACACAGCTCATTTGCATAGAACACAGGCAAAACAGAATTAACAGGACCGGGGAGGTGGCGGCCGTAACAACATGTAATCGGTTTCTCTCAAAGCCTGTCGTTAAACTGTGTGTAAAATGTAGAAAAGCGTTCAATCCAATTATCTTCTTCTTGCCGGCATTGTCAGTAGGGGCTTGGACTGGGAATCGTAGGGTCGCAGGTTCAAGTCCCCGAACAGACCTAAAATAAGAAGTGTGGACTGGTACTTGGAGAGGTCCCAGTTCATCTCCTGGGCTCTGCCGTGGTGCCCTTGAGCAAGGCATCAGACACCCCCAACCCCCCAGAGGTTAAATGTGTGATAAAGTGGGTTTCATCCTCCTAAATCTCTTGTTAGGTTGATGCTAACTTGGATCAGTGGTTCCTGTTGCTCTTCAAGTTAGCTATAGTCTTTGAGAAATTCGTAAAAATGTACAAAACATCAAAATAGACTAATAGGATCAGGTGCATACAACAGACAGAAATTAAAGATGTACAAAAAATGACAAAACATTAACATGTAAAAAATTAAATACATTTTTGTCCCAGGATTGTCTAAGAGGAGTCAATCATTTTGTTCCCATTGAGACAAGGGGTCTGCAACCTTTTTGACCAAAAGAGCCATTTTGCTCCTTTTTCCAAAACATTTTTTTGTCTGGAGCCGCAAAACATATTTCATAGTTTTTTATTGTTATATCAGACAAAAACTACAGTTTTTTTGCATTTATTAGGCTATTTATTACATGATATAAAACTGTTAACCTCTAATAAGAAGCAAATAACTCTTGGGAGGCTGTGGCTCAGTGTGTAGTGTGCTGGACTTCGAATCACAGGGTAGCAAGTTCGAGTCCCACGGGGTCAGCATGTCGTTGTGTCCCTGGGCAAGACACTTCACCCCAAATTGCTCCTGTGGGGATTGTCCACAGGATTGAATGTATGTAAGGCGCTTTGGATAAAAGCATCTAACAAATGACATGTAATAATGTAATAAGGAGAATTAAAAATAATACACAGGCCTACTTTAAAATAAATTAAACACAGCACTTGGAGAGTCCTCTGCACATTTGAAGGAAAAATATTATTAAAATGGGCCCACTTTGAAATAAATAAAACATATAGCTGCACCCTAAAAAGAGTTAAAGGTAGGGTAGGTAAGGATGGAGAAACCAGCTTGAGTGCGCTAGAATTTGAAAGTACACAACCGGAAAAAATGTGCCTCTTCCTTCAGACTTTCTTAGAGTCCCTCCTCCAACACACACGAACGCGCACATGACCAATGAGGGCACGAGATAAGTTTGTGCACAGATGGAAGGCTGACAGGCAGGTAGATCATCCAGTTACTTTAGCCGGGCCGGCTAAAATGATTGGTCGTGCTTTTTACAGTACTACGGCTTCCACAGATGACATTTTTAATGGATTTGTTGTCAAAGCACTTTAAGATATTCATTGCTATCGAGATGTTAAGAGCATTCCATGGAATATAACAAAAAGTGTTTTCTGAAATAAATTACATACCCCATTGAATTATGACTGAAGATCGTCAGCTGTCTTCCTCTCCCGTGTTGTTCCTCGATACGTAAAGGCTGCACCACCGTTGACAACTTCTCTCTACATATCAAACATACCGGTAAACCAGCATCGTTTGCTGTGAAAGCAGATAACTCTGTCCACACAGAATTAAAAGTTAAAATTAAAGTTCCTCCGGTACTTTTCTTTGATTTATCCATAGTTCGCTCATCGAGCCGGGGGTCAGGTTATTCGCCTCCAAGAAAAGGCACTCGCGCGGGACCGTAGCAGGATTTGACGCATATTTTAGTTGACCTAATTAAAACCGTTTTGTTTTTTATTTATGTGTCACAGTATCACCTCAAAATACAAGATACGAAACATTTTCAACCATGCAACAAAATATAAATAGTCCTACAAATACTTTTATTTTATTTCTTTCTTATTTTTGTCTAAGCTCAAGGGAGCCAGAGCAGAGGGCTTAAAGGGCCGCGGGTTGCCGATCCCTGCCATAGAGCTTCAGAATTCATACACTGCAAGAAAAGCTGATGAGTAATTTCAACTGATCATTAACTAATCACAACTGTGTATTGAAGGTGGAGTTAGAGCACTTCTGGGCAGGGCCGGACTGGGACAATAAGTCAGGCCGGGAATTATATACACCCAGCTAGGCCACTACCAGTTTTTTGTGCCATTTTGCTGGATCTATTTGTCAATTGTTACAGCGTTGCTGCCCATAGTGATAGCCCTCTAAATCTACCCAAAAATAAACATGGACATGGGTTACTATTTTAAAAAATGTGCAAATCTATTTAGGAACCTATGTGAACATATTTTAAGTGGGGGTGTACCTCAAATTTGTTACTAACTGTAAAGCACTTACTCATCACTGTGCCCTGTATGCCAAGGCAGGTCTGCCTTCACTAACTGTACGGAGGCTCAGTCATTGGTACATGTTCATTTACAAAGCCATGTTGGGTAAACTACCTTTTTATATCTGCTCTCTGATCTCTCGACAAATTGAAAGTACATATTGCCTGAGATCTCATGATGTTGTTTTATTAAATGTGCCAAGTGCTAGGACTGTCTTAGGGAAGAAAGCTTTTAGTTGTGCAGCTCCACTAAATTGGAACAGTCTGCAAACATGTTTAAAACTGAGCACTTTGGTTCCCCTGCATCATTTTAAAACTCAGCTGGGTGACATGCTGTTTGATACTCATGGTACCTGTCACTGTAAATAGAGTTCGTAAACTGTACCCTGTACATTATGTTGTATGTCATCCTTATTGTTGTTCTGTTGTTTTTATGTTACATGTGTAACTAATGTCCTGCAGGTCACCCTTGAAAAAGAGATATTTTGATCTCAAGGGGCTTCACCTGGTTAAATAAAGGCTACAAACAAAAAATCCTATAGGGGGGTCCAGGGGCTCCCCCGGTAAGATTTGTTTTTAAATTTTGGACTTAAATGCATCAATCTGGTGCATTTTGAGGGGGAAATACACAAATACACAAGACTACTACACTCATATGAAACATAACTGTATACATTTAAATAATCATAAAATCATAACAACATGGCCATAACCAATAACATACCATATCCAATATGAAAAAACTGAAACTTGTTTATTTATTTGTTTTTGGTTCATTTATAGTGTGAGTGTGTCCTGAACTAGCCTCACCTGTCTCCCTCCTCTCCCCCTGCTCCTCTTTGAGGCAGCAGCAAAGACTAGTTTTAGCTCTCAACAAGTTTTAATAGTTTATCTTACCTTTTTTCACCTAGTTAACGTTTTTTAAAATTATTATTCATGCATATTTTACTAATCACTCCCCCCTCAAAATGGAAATATGTGTTTACATAAATGGTGACCAAACCGTTTGAGACCCACAGTGAACTTAGACTATGTTAACTATCTAAACACTCTAAAGTCCTTTACCTCACCTGAGCTGTAGTTATCAGTCTCTCAGTCTGACAGGAGAGGACTCTCCTCCACCTTGTTGTTGAAAAAGCTCCTTATATCCCTGAGCGCAGCTAGCTAGAACCAGATGCTAACAACAACAATACACGTAACCGGCGCGCGCGCTTTATCTCACTGGCTCGCGCCACACATACACTAACACACACCCTCCCGAGCTTGAATGACACACAGAGACCAATCGAGGGCTTCAGTGTATGATCTGTATGAAAGTGGCCCAACCAAGTCTCACGGCATTTCGTGTTCACCAACACGATTTGTAATCTATTGATTCGTGTTCACCAACACGATTTGCCCCTTTTTTTCGTGTTGCACAGCAAGATTTTAAAAGCAATGTATTTCTACTGCCTGCAGCACGTCTTTTTCTCCGGTCGGGTCGTGGGAGACCGGAAGCTGTGTGGTTCATAAAAACATGTTCTTACTCAATATCAAGCCACAATTATTGCTTTTATTTTAAATCGTATAATTTCGAACTTTTGTTGCCGTCTGTGAGGAAAATAAATGGGGCTCAGAGCCTCAGAATACGGAAATCTGTATTTTAAAATATTTTTTTCCTTCTAATTCGTTATTCTTTTCAAAATAACACACTGTTATATACTCACCAATAACACACAATTATCCTTGCTTTTATTTATTGGTTTAATTCCATAATCTCGGGCTTTTTTGGCGTCCGTCAGGAACTGAATTTCAAAATAAAAATAACCGGAAACAGACGTAGGCCTATAAGGGACATTTCGAGCATCATTGCGATTGTCAACATATCTGAGTTTAGGATGGCCGAAGACACTACACTACCCATAATCCCCAGCTATCGTTTAGGACTACAGTCCCCCGTAAGGTTACGCAGAGCGTCAAACAGCTGTGTGAAATGGAACGAAACCACGCCAGACTATCCAAAACTGGAATCGAACGCCCCCCCCAGAACTACACATGCTGGCTATTGTGTTTCGCAAAATGTTCTATGGGACGTCTCTACTGAACGTTTTCGTTTTCCCCACAATTAGTAGTTGCCAGTATTAAACACATTGGTGTTATCAAATGTAAAACATATAATTAATAAATTGGTGAAAATCGCTTGTGTCCATAATGCGCAGCATTAATATATACCCACATGACAGCTCATTGTTACTTTGTAATTCTACTCCACTACAATTCAGAGGTTAACCTGGTATTTTTACTCCACTGCATTTATTTGAGTTACTTTGCAGATTCTGATTAATTATGTGAAATATAAACAACCCTTAAATCAGACTTTAGTTACACCTGAGTAAAATTCAGGGAAGGTGATTGTCAAGTGCCAACAATCAGGAGAGATATTTGATAGTTGGTGCTTGAGAAGACTAAACATGTATCTGCAATTGACATGAATGGAAACGAGTAATAAAGTATATTCATTACTCGTTATTCTCTACTAATAGTTAATTAAAGACTGTATATTATGGCTATTTTGCACATCCCTTTCAAGATTTTCAAAGGTTTATTGACATATCATATACACAACTACGGTGTAGTTATGCAATGAATGAAACACTTGGGTCACAGGTTCCTCAACAGTGCATTACAAGACATCTATCAATATGTGTGTACCTCCACCATTAAACTGTCATATTCTGCACATTTCTTATTCTATCTACATACATAAGAGTATAATTCATATGTATAATATCAGTTAAAATAAGTGCTTCAACATAGTTAACATTGCAGGAAAGCAATATATTAGACGTTAAGTACTTTGTCAGGCTTAATATTTATCTGTAGATAGATACCCCCAAGTTGTTTTCTTATTTAAAAGAAGACCTTAATCTGTTAATTAATGTTTAAATAAGGGTTAATTCGTTTTTCTGTTTTGCACCTCCTCCTATTAATATCTTTGTACATTCTGCACTAAACTGTTTTATTGTAGAGATCACTTAGAGAGTATCTTCTTGATTTTTTATATTCTATATTTATACTTTCCCCCTATGAAAGTATGTACTCTTAATATGTTTTTAATCAAATATAACAATAATTCAATAACGTGCTTTAACCACTAGGAGGTGCACACAAGGTACACACAGCCATAATAACTTTGTATTATAAATGTAGGACACTTTTGTTTTCGTACAACATCTGAAAATGTGTAGTTTTATGCATGCTTTCACATAATTTTACAGGATATTGCTATACTATTTCAGACTCAGTATTTACATTCTTACATTCAAAGAAAATCAGTAATATCTTTAAAAACTACAGTCCTTTTATATCAGCTGTGCACCGTTATGGTGTAAATATAACCTATCTGTGAATTAGATCAAATGTAAAAGTCAGCCGAATTAGTGTTGATACTGCAAGGAGACGTATTGTGTGAAGAGAAATTGAAGATGTTGTTTAATTGTTGAATATATTTATGATCCACGTCAAGTATTCAGTTTCGGTGGCATTTTCTCAGTTTTTCCAAAGGTCTTCTCATCAGGGCTCTATAAATAAAGAACTACGGCAGATCTGTAATATACAATGCAGCCGAACCGTGTATTACAATGCCGTTATGTGATGACTTTCAAAGAGAAAAGCAATAGCGCTCGGAATTAAGTATTATTTTATTCTTTTAAAATGTTTTCCAGATTTCATATCATATAAACACCAAATCCCAGCATGCATTGCGGCTAAAACATCCAATAAGCGAGCTTAAAACCATAGCTGAGGATCTTGGGTAATCGCTCGAAATGCCTACGTCTGTTTCCGGTTATTTTTATTTTGAAATTCAGTTCAATCAATCAATCAATCAATCAATGTTTATTTATATAGCCCAATATCACAAATGTTACATTTGTCTCAGTGGACTTTACAGTTTGTACAAAATATCAGTATGACAATACGACACCCTCTGTCCTTAGACCCTCACATCGTACAAGGAAAAACTTCCGGAGAAAACCCACAGTTTAAAGGGAAAAATGGGAGAAACCTCAGGGAGAGCAACAGAGGAGGGATCCCTCTCCCAGGACGGACAGACGTGCAATAGATGCCGTGTGTAAATTGAAAAGATAATACATTTGCAACATAGGTAGTCCAAATGTTTGGAAATGCATGTGTGTATAATAGGAAGATGAATCCACGAGGATATCCATCCAGGGCCTATGATCCAGGACCACAGCCACGACTCAAGATCCAGGGCTCGCGATCCAGGACAGAGGAGCGCAGGATCATCCATGACTCCGGATCCCGGCGTATATAGACACCAAAAAGAAAGACATTTGGGGAAGCTGGGTTAATCGGAACATGAGAGTACACAGGTATAGACAGAGAGAAGGAAGAAGTAAGATGTCCCCCGACAAACTAAGCCTATATCAGCAAAACTAGGGGCTGGATCTAATCATCCCTAACTATAAGCTTTATCAAAAAGGAAGGTCTTAAGCGCACTCTTAAAAACGGATAGGGTGTCTGCCGCCCGAACACAAACTGGAAGCTGATTCCACAAATGTGGAGCTTGATAAGAAAAGGCTCTGGCTCCCATTGTACTTTTAGAGACTCTAGGAACAACCAACAACCCTGCATTCTTGGAACGCAATGCCCTAGTAGGACAGTAGGGTATAATGAGTTCTTTAAGGTAAGATGGCGCCTGCCCATTAAGGGCTTTGTAGGCGAGAAGAAGAATTTTAAATTCTATCCTGTGTTCTATAGGGAGCCAGTGTAAGGCAGCCAGAACAGGAGTAATGTGGTCCCTTTTCCTAACTCTGGTTAGTACACGAGCCGCAGCATTTTGAATCAGCTGAAGCGACTTGACTGACTTCTTGGTACACCCTGATAATAAAGAGTTACAATAATCCAGCCTTGAAGTAACAAATGCATGGACTAGTTTCTCTGCATCGTTTTGAGGCAAGATATGCCTGATTTTTGCAATGTTACGTAGATGGAAGTAGGCGGTCCTTGAAATTGATTTTATGTGGGCGTTAAAGGATAAATCCTGATCAAATATAACACCAAGATTCCTTACAGTCTCACTGGAGGCCAAATTAATGCCATCCATAGTTAGTATATCCTTAGATAATTTGTTTCGTAGATTCTTCGGGCCAAGTACAATAACTTCAGTTTTGGTCGTGTTTAACATCAAAAAGTTTAAGGTCATCTACGTTTTTAAGTCCTTAAGGCAGTCTTGAATTTTATTTAGATGATTAATTTCATCAGGCTTGATTGATAAATATAGTTGAGTATCATCCGCATAACAATGAAAGTTTACAGAATGATTCCTTATAATATTGCCTAACGGAAGCATATATAATGTGAACAAAATAGGTCCGAGCACTGAGCCCTGTGGCACTCCATAGCTAACTTTGGTTTGCGTGGAAGATTCATCATTGACACGTACAAACTGAGAGCGTTCAGATAGATAGGACCTAAACCAGTCTAAAGCAGTTCCCTGTATGCCAACTAAGTGCTCTAGTCTTTGCAATAAGATATCATGGTCGATAGTATCAAATGCAGCACTGAGATCGAGCAAAACAAGAATAGAGACACGTCCCTTGTCAGAGGCTATTAGAATGTCATTTGTGACTTTAACCAGAGCTGTCTCTGTGCTATGATGTGTTCTAAAGCCAGACTGAAAAGCTTCAAATAAATCATTGTTTTTAAGTAATCACACAACTGTTTTGCGACCGCTTTCTCAAGAATTTTTGAGAGGAACGGAAGATTAGAAATAGGTCTATAGTTGGCTAAAACCTCTGGATCGAGGTTGTGCTTTTTAAGAAGCGGTTTTATCACTGCTACTTTGAATGATTGTGGAACATAGCCTGATAATAAAGACATATTCATAATATTTAATAAATAAGTGCTAATTAATGGAAAAACTTCCTTCAACAGCTTAGTTGGAATTGGGTCTAACATGCACGTTGATGGTTTAGAAGAGAGAATCATTGAATTTAATTGTTCAAGGTGTATGGCTGAAAAGCATTCTAGTTTACTATCTAGTGTAATATTAGAACTTACGTTTCCGGGAGCTGTTGATAACACTATACTGGTCAAAGGCAAGAGGTCATTAATTTTGTTTCTAAGAGTAACAATTTTATCGTTAAAAAAGCACATAAAATCATTACTACTGAGTGCTATGGGAATAGAAGGCTCAATCGAGCTGTGGCTTTCTGTCAGCCTGGCTACAGTGCTGAAAAGAAATCTTGCATTATTCTTATTCTCATCTATTAATGAAGAGTAGTAAGCTGCTCTCGCTTTACGCAATGCTTTCTTATATTCATTGAGAGTAATATGCCAAATTAAACGAGATTCTTCAAGTTTAGTAGAACGCCATATCCTTTCAAGTTGTCTCGACTTTTGCTTTATTTTGCGGGTTTCGGCATTATGCCATGGAGCTAGTCTATGTTGTTTTATTTTCTTCTTTTTCAAAGGAGCAACAGAGTCTAATTTTATTCGCAGCGCATCTGTAGCACTATCAACAACATGATCAATTTGGGGTGGTGTACATTTTGTATAAGTTTCCTCCCTTACATGCAGACATGCTATCGAGTTAAGTATTGGTGGAATCTCTTCCTTAAATTTGGCTATAGCACTAACAGATAGGTTTCTGCTGCAGGAGCTTTTGACTAATGCTTTGTAGTCTAGTAACAGTACTTCAAAAGTTCCTGACGGACGCCAAAAAAGCCCGAGATTATGGAATTAAACCAATAAATAAAAGCAAGGATAATTGTGTATTATTGGTGAGTAAATAACAGTGTGTTATTTTGAAAAGAATAACAAATTAGAAGGAAAAAAAGATTTTAAAAATACAGATTTCAGTATCCTGAGGCTCTGAGCCCCATTTATTTTCCTCACAGACGGCAACAAAAGTCCGAAATTATACGATTTCAAATAAAAGCAATAACTGTGGCTTGATATTGAGTAAGAACATGTTTTTATGAACCACACAGCTTCCGGTCTTCCTCGACCCGACCGGAGAAAAAGACGTGCTGCAGGCAGTAGAAATACATTGCTTTTAAAATCTTGCTGTGCAACACGAAAAAAAGGGGCAAATCGTGTTGGTGAACACGAATCAATAGATTAAAAATCGTGTTGGTGAACACGAAATGCCGTGAGACTGGGTTGAGTGGCCATGTCGGCAGGCCACATCATGTAGACAGCCAGTCACCCTCTGTGAGGCAGAGTCAGACCCACATTTGCGCAGCGTTGCGTTCACAATACATACATTAAAACAAAAAAAATCCTCAGGCCAGCAGGCCACTTAACAGGCCAGGCCATCGGGAAACCTCCCAGTCCTCCCGATGCCAGTCCGGGCCTGCTTCTGGGTGCAGACACAGGACGTGGTTTAGGATTTTCACACCAAAAGAGGGTAACGTAAAAACAAAGTCCATGGCTCAGTTGCCATAAATCATAATCCCAACAAATGCAGTGTGTGGAATACGACTTGAAATTATTTTTCAAGGACTTGGTGTGGTCTTTTTTACCTCAGCGTACACACTCTCTAGCTGAGCTGTGTTGTCTCAGTGGGTGCTACGGGTCCAGTGTGAGGACCAACCATTGCGTAGGTGGACAGAGACAGAGCTGAATCTTCATCATCTGTTGGATCCTGAGTCCGGGCTGGAGCTCCGAACTGGAACGTCACAAAACATTGATTTACCAAAGGTCATTTGTATAATATTGTATTTTTATGTCATATATTCCTCAAATTCAATACAATTCCATATTATTGACTGCAAAAGTGATAATGGTGTTTAACAAAAATGTAAGATTCTTTTGTATTTTCAGCTAAAAGGCATGACATTTTGGATGTTATTAATCAAAAGCAGAGTAAGGCCAGATAAGCACACACAAAAAAAGCATTTGCACTGCTAACACATACAGTACTTTGCATTTAGAGAAAGACACGGGGAATCAAGGTTTCCCTCTTCCGTTCATTTGTTCTGAGACAAAATATTAAAATGTCTGGTTCTCTTAAAACAGTTATCTGTACGTTACTGTGTTTAACTTTTCACACAGCTATCACACGGTTTGAAATCAAATGTATCTCAAGTGCAGCTTTCCCGTGAGAGGCTTCTGCTCTCAGTATGTGTTGTAGAAGAAAATGCAGAAGTACAAACCACTCGGCTCAGCAGGAAGTCACAGAGCTTTGATTAACGGCTGTGTGACAAAAATAGGAAGCAAAGCTGTGATCATGTTTGTGATATGCATGAAAGAAATGTCACTGTGTCTGCATTATGTTTACGACACCAGCATGAAGAGTTTTAAGAACATGACACCTTTTGAGTTTTAGAAGAAGGAGCATCGTTCCATCAGTGCATCAACTTATGGGAAAACTATATTTAAAAAAAGAAAGAAACAAAACACACACAAGCAAACAACAAATGCACATCACTAAGAAACACAGTGCAGTTTGAATACAGATATTGCCAGACAGAGACTCAGCAGCAGGTTTGGAGAGAAGCATCACGGTGCATCAGGTTAGTCGGACCCAAAGCTTTAAAAGAGCAAGCAGCTCAACCAGAAATGTGAGCAGCAGGACCTGGAACTGCAGGCAGAAGGTGGTGTAGAAAGGAGTCAGGGATAATATACAGTATATAGCAAATACATATATGCAGATACTCTGTGTGCATAGTGATTAGTGTGCTTAGTGTGCATAGTGATTAGTGTGCTTAGTGATTAGTGTGCATAGTGATTAGTGTGCACAGTGATTAGTGTGCATAGTGATTAGTGTGCATAGTGATTAGTGTGCCTAGTGATTAGTGTGCATAGTGATTAGTGTGCACAGCAGGCAATATAACTGTCTGAGGCTCCAGTTATGGATTTAGCTTGTTCTTCATATTCAGTCCAAGTCTGTTTAAATTGTTCAAAATCTAAAATTCAGTCAATTTGTGTTACTTTTCACTCAAAAGTAAAAACAAACCTTGTCTCTTACCGGAGCAGTATCATAAACTGTATTTCCGATAATCACTCTTTTACCTGCAGGTCAGTCAAAACAAAATATATGTGGATTTGCATTAATTTACATTTCATTTTGAGAGCTTCACCTTTAAAGATTATTACCTTTATAACATTTATATGACTTGATCTGCATCTGCATTTAGTCCAGATATTGTGTATGCGTCTAAATTATCTTTTAAAGAGAATATTATAAAGAGTTGCTGTATGAGAGGTTTCAGATATGTTTTATGCTCAATAGACAATGAGGATGTGGAATATGATGAACTTGAATAAAACACTTAATTCCCACAGACAGTAAAACAAAAATAAATGTTTTTGATAAAATGAACACTTAGACTTACTCTTTCGACGACACCAAAGTACTACACCAATGATGGCGAGAATGAGAATTGGGAAGAATACTCCAAAATGATGGGAACAGGGTTTGGTGGGGGAGGAACTGTAAATAAAAGCATAAGCCACATTATAATGCTTGGTTACATTCATAAACTTAGTGTTACTGCATCACATCCTGCCAGACTGTTAGATTTAATTACACAAACATATCTTAGTAGCAGACCTGATCTGTTATAAGAAATAATTGTATTTGTTTGCTTTAACCCTAATATGTTAAACCAAACAGTTATTCAGTTCAATGTGAAACTACCAACCTTCCAAAGGTCACTGATTAAGCAAATGTAAATACCACCTGGCTCTTGTTTGAACAAATGTGTTCTTAAGAAATCTTATGCTGTATGCTCTAAACTCCAAACCGTGTATTATAATCAGTAAGTCATTTTCTCTTTCAGTCTTACCAACAAGCTGGTGGCAGACGTCTTTGATTATTTTGGCGTCGTTGGTCCAGCTGACATGGTTGCTATAGTTACAGTTGATCGAGCCATTTGATTGGTGGACCTGGAGAAAAGTATCAGGGATCCCCTCTGACCGCTCTCCTCCCTCCTGACTGCAGGTTTGGTTGTCACACCTGAAAGTGCTGTTGATGTGAGAGTCCTGTGAGCTGCAGGTCACAGTGAAGCTACAGGAGGAAGAGTTTCTGGAGACAGAGTCCACTGTGAGGAGAGGGAGAGACGCTCGATCTGAGGAGGGAAGGAGCAGGTGAAGAGTTTTAGAAACAAGACCACAGAATCTCTTCATCAGTGTTTAAGAAGGTTAACAAACCTACCTTGAACTTTAATCTTGTATTTAGCTGCTTTTGTTACATCTCCTGAAAGCTTTGTCACTTCAGCAGTATAAACTCCACTGTCTGCCTCTTGGAGAGTCTTCAAGATCACAGAGAAATTGTTCACAGGAAACTCAACCCTTCGAGTGTAATTAGGAAATACATGTGGTTTTTTGCCATTGTCAACTGTTAATACTTTTTTTTTCTCATTAAATGTCCATGAAAAACTAGAAACATCCTGAAGAACATCAGCTGCCGTGACATTCAGAAGCACATCCTCTCCCTTCAGCACAAACACAGTCCCAGCACTGATCCCTGTAAAACAGTAGACACATCATACGGTAAATATCACACACAATATATGGTTATTTGGGTAATACTGAACATTTCTCTATTCCTACTATATGTAATTATAAAATACCTTCATTTTTACGAATAATCAAAGGTTGGAACATATTTTTAAACAAATCTTGGATTAGTTTTGACCCTTAAAGAAGTTTAGAGGAGTTTATCAGGTCAAACTTAGCCAACCTAAATCTCGCTTTTAGTATTTATGTTTCTTTTTCATATCACAAATTATTTCCATTCGGTCTCGTATGAAAAAGAGGGGACTTTCTCACACCTTGCTTATTTTTTCCCCCTTTTTTCCCATACTATTGTTCCCCAGATTTGACAGAGGCGAAGCATTTACTCCTTTTCTACATTAATTTGGTCATAATCTGCCTCAAACCACTTCCTGTGTTTTTCATCTGCTCTGAAGGTTAAAAGTTGCCAGCTCATTGAGTCCTATTGTGAATCCGAAAATGTTGAGAACACCAAAGTGTTATGTTAGAAATGTGTAGTTTGGGTACACAGCACATAGAAACTGCCAGATGCTAACTGGGCAATTTGCACAATCAACATACATATGATTAGCAATGATTACCATAATAATAGCCAATGTGGAATAAATGGTTTGGCCGATTTTGACAATTTTTGAGTTGTTAGTTAAAGTTTCTGTTGTATTTTACATTCACTTACACTGAATATATATATCCTTTACATCACCAGGACCTTTTTGCCTGGGTGAGGTTCCAACAGACATAACTGTATATATAAAAATATCTCAATACAATTTTACATTTAATTAGTATTACTACTTTATTAAATGACAATAAGCAGATAACTAATAATTGTATAGATGTATAAACACTACCTATTTGAAATATCAGTTTAAAAAAAGCATTACGTTTCTAACCTTATATTTTTTAACAACTTTGACTGTGAAAACAAAACAAGTTGATTTTGATTCACATAAATGAAGCTCATAAACGGCAAAGAGAAGTATAACAAACGACTTCATTCTGCAAATGTGTGGTATGCAGAAGTATCACAGCGTTTTGTCAGTTTCCTCTCTGAAAAGGATCATTGCTCATGTTTGAAACCAGCCTGTGTCCATATTCGACATGATTCGACTTTGCCTTTAAAACCGAAAATCCCCTTTATTAAAGCACTTTTTTGTATCTATTTTCCTCTCTCTTAAACACTATTTACATTCCAGGGCTCGATGTTAATTCAATACAATTTCACATTTACATTCAATTTCCAACATAGTCATTATATTCACCCTCGATAATGGCACACATTCCCATCAGAATAAAATCATTTTCAGTCACATACAACAGAACTTTCACATTCTCCGCACTCACCTCTGAAAAATTAAAAAGGGCTACGAAACATGTTTCCCTATTAGTTTGATAAAGTTATTAAATCATATATCCCACGGAAAGGCAAGCTTCCTCGATGCTAACAGTCACATTTGCAATCTACAATAACCTGTCTACCTCCATGTATGTGCAGCTGCTATGTGAAAGTGCCACAAATGTGAGGGCATATCCCTCCTTGACTTATTTTCTGTAAAGCATTTATTTCCTTGGATATATGTTTGCCTTTTTGAATGACATTAGATTTTAATTTTACTGTATTTCTCTGTCGCATTAAAGAAGCCCTATTATGCTTTTCCCTTTTCATTTGTTATATAGGTGTGTGCATGTAAATGGTCTGCAAATAGTCCCTCCAGAGAGAGTTTCTATCACACACCCTCGTTTTGTATTTGCCCCTCTCTTACTCATGCAGGCTTGAACCCTTTGTTGTAACCAGGTTTCAAAGTTAGGCTGGTTGGTTTGTGATGTCATTATCTTCAAACGTTATCTAATTTGCATGTCAATTTGCTTAATATCAAATCAAATCAAATCAAATATATTATAGCCCCAAATCACAAGAAATGCCTCAAAGGGCTGTACAAAGCAAAGACAAAAACAAAATACAAACGTCATAGCATAACAGTTATAAAAACATTACACAACATTATACATCAACATTAGTATTGCATGTGATAAAGGCATGTGACTGAAGTGATGGTAATGTTGAACGCAAACTAGGTGATGGAAATTAGTTTAACTGAGACAGAGAAACTGTCATTCCAGTTGGCTTTGTAGGAAGGAAGCATTTATATTTATATAACTCTTTTCTAACTGCTTTAAAACTCTAGATACTTAATTTAATTTAAGTGCTTTTAGTCATAATAAAAAACATATATTCCAAAGCTAATCTTCCTAAGGTGCAAATGTATATCATGTACTTAGATAAAGTGCTAACTCTGTCAATAACAGCAACAAATAAATGCCCCGACCATCAACAGACACAGAGCATTATGTACACTCAGGGCCGCCCCTCCCTACAGGCCAATCACGCAGGCTGCATGGGGCCCCGCCTTGCGCAGGGGGCCCCGCCCAGAGGGCCTCAGCTGCTGTGCGCAGTTCTCCGCTCAGTTCTCCGCTCAGTTCTCCGCTCAGTTCTCCGCTCAGTTCTCCGCTCAGTTCTCCGCTCAGTTCTCCGCGCACCCCCCGCGAGAGTGAGAGGTGACAAGGGGAGCACGTGTGTAACCCGACACCGTTGCAATGAATCGACATCTGACCAATCACGGCTTTGATACGGCCACTAGTGCAGGTGAAGAGATGTCGGTGAAAAGACAGTTTCAGTCCGGGGCAAGCAAGAGGGGGAAAAAAACCAAACATGAAGAAACTAGAGCATCACTCGAAGGTGGGTTATTGTATGAGTCAAATGTACAACTTGTGAATGTTGTATAAGTCAAATTGCCAATTGCCATATTAACACATCAGCTGCAATTCAGGACATGAAGGAGGCAGTCTCTGCAGAGCATACAGGCTAATGGAGTTGCAGTTATTTCCAGCATTCTTTATTTAACATTCATTCAAGTATGTGATGCCTTTTATCTGCTGATGTACAGGAGGAAGAGAGATACACTGTCTGTTTAGTTGGCTTACATAACAGTTCAAGTTTCCAGCCTAAAAAATATGGAGCATTTTTCGCCCTTATATTCATTTGTATGTCTATTTGCACATTTCATGGTGATGCTCAGCCTCTCCCCTTAAGGCAAGGCAAGTTTATTTATATAGCACCTTTCAACACAAGGCAATTCAAGGTGCTTTACAAAAAAGAAAGACATTCAGACAAAGGCATTTAAAAACAGTAAAAGATAATAAAAGAAACATTAAAAGAAAAAATACATGAATAAAAAGTACATGAATAAAAAGTAAACTTTTACTCCTAACAGTCATCATCATGTCAACCACAACACAGAGAAATACTGATAGAAATGTGTGTGTAGTTGTTGATACATTGCTGACAGAGGGAACTACATTTGAATACAGATTTAAGAAGTATCAGTTTTTGAGCATGTCATAAGCATGTTTTGTCTTGACTATTACAACTATATTATAATAAAACAATATATTTATATTATTGAATTGATTATGATTATTATTATTATTATTAGAAGTAGTTTATTTGCATTAATTATATTTTAATCTTTTTGAGGCTATTTGGCAGGAAATGCAGACGTATTCACCTGTAAATGCATACTGAACGACATACATACACATTTACCATTTACCTCACTGTATAAAAAAGTAACTGTGTTGATAATAATAATAAACAGGAATTATATTTGCAAAGTAGCCTACTTTGTTTCCAAAAACAACTGTCGGTTGGGGGGGGGGGGCCTCACCTCACAATGTCGCTTGGGGCCCCAAGTTGGCCAGGGGCGGCCCTGTCAGTACACTAAATATTCAATCTGAAATGGGTTACAGTTGATACAGTTGTGCTCCATCATCTCAACAGAAAGTGCTTTACCTAACCTATTACAGCAAGTGGTATTTTGCTTGTGTCTTTTCTCAAGTATTTCTGTATTTTTTATAAAGTTTTCATGACAGCAGTTAGAAAATACTTAATATAAATATTCATTTCATTTCAAACCTTTATTTATGCAGGTGAATCTCATTGAGATCATTGATCTCTTTTTCAAGGGTGACCTGCTGCAAGTAGGTTCCACATGAATACATATACATAACAGAAAAACAAAAAGGACATCATACAGCATATTTACAGCGACTAGTTTACATAGCTAGTAACATTTACAGGTTCCAACAGTTTCCGATTGGATAATATACAAATATAAATGCGTCCTTCCTACAGTACAAAGCCAACTGGAATTACAGTTTCTCTGTCTCAGAGACTTTTGGCAAACTGACATGCAAATTAGATACCGTCAGAAATGGATTCAGCGTCCTCAATAACTGCCAAACCAATCCAAGATTTTCCAAATCGGCCAAGAGTTTTTTAGCTATTGTTTACATAGTACGTTTATTTAATTAACACAATTTATTCTAATTGTGCAAATTGCCAAACATATGCAAGTTTTAATCCAGCAGTTTCTATGTGCTGGGGACTACACACTTCTATCATAAAACTTTCCAGGTTCAGGATGTTGGCAACCAGACCATCAAATATACAAAATATGCAAACTACACAAAAACACAATAGTGTTTAATAAAATAAAATGTTAATCTTCGTATGGATCAACATATTCATAAAAGTATAGATACTATTTAATAATTCTAATGACTGGGGATTTTAGTTCAAGTTTCTGCTGTATTTTATATTTACTTAAAATGAAAATATGTTTCCTTCACATCACCAGGACTTTGTTCCTGGGTGTGGTTTTAACCGACATAACTGTATATCAAAAATATCTACATACAATTTTACATTCATTAGTATTACTACTTTATTAAATGACAATAAGTAAATCATTAATAATTGTATACATTTCTAAATACTACCTATTTGAAAAATCTGATTAAAAAAGAATTAACTTTCTAATCTTATATTGTTTAAGTAGTGCTACAATACAACAACTTTGACTGTGAAAACAAAACAAGTTGATGTTCTTACCTTTTGATTCACATAAAGAAAGCTCATAAACGACAAAGAGAAGTGAAACAAACAACTTCATTCTGCAAATGGGTGGTATAATAAAAGTCACAGCGTTTTGTCAGATTCCTCTCAGCAAAGCTTCATTGCTCATGTCTTTGAAACCAGCCTGTCTTCATTCCCATTCCATGCTTCTCATTTAAACCCCTCCTCCCTCCTTTAATCTATTGTACCACCCTGTACAAGACATGACACAAAATATGGCCTTTAAAACACACAACCAGCTTTATTAAAGCACTTTCTTTTAGAGGTTTATATCTTTTTCTCTCTTAAACACTATTTACATTCCAGGACTCGATGTTAATTCAATACAATTTAACATTTACATTCAATTTCCAACATAGTCATTATATTCACCCTCATTAATGGCACACATTCCCATCAGAATAAAATCATTTTCAGTCTCATACAACAGAATTTTCACATTCTCCGCACTCACCTCTGAAAAATGTAAAAGGGCTACGAAACATGTTTCCCTATTAGTTTGATAAAGTTATTAAATCATAAATCCCACAGAAAGGCAAGCTTACAATGCTGACAGTAACAGTTGCAATCTACAATAACCTATCGACATCCATGTATGTGTGCAGCTGCTATGTGAAACTGCCAGTGGGTGCGGAAAGGGCTCTGTTTGGAGAGAGAGAGAGGAGGAAGAAGGAAGCTGACGGCCCGTCCACACAGCGGCGTGCGTTGAAGCTTCTAACGCTTCTGCCCGTTCACTTAGAATGGGGTGACGTCACTTTTAGCCGAACTGCATTTTGGGAAGCGACGTGGAGCGTTGCTGGCGTAGCTGGCGTCAAAAGTTGAGCAATGTTCAACTTTTGACGCCTCGACGGAGGCGTCAGCCGATGAAATCCCGTTTATTCAAATCTGCCAGTACAATCGCTAGCCAATCAAACCGCGTGTATGCTGGGAGAAACTGCGCAGGTCATTTCCTCATATTCAAAAAAATTGAGGGGAAATTCATTGTAGCGGTAGTGAATCACCCGGTGCTGTATGATCAGTCTCTGTTCATCTACCGGGATACAAACCGGAGGAGCGAGGCATGGAGGGAGGAGGCAGAGACAGTGGGTGAAACTGGTAGGTTTTCGCCTGTTTGGGGATTTTATATCCAGTTTACTTCATTTTAACATTGCTATTGCTTTGTATGTCGGGGGCGGGAGATTCATGTGATTGGTTGTTGGTCGTGTTGCTCGCAAAAAATCCCCAAGCTTCAGATACGCCCACCTCCAAGCGTCAACGCACGCTGCTGTGTGGACGCTCCAGGGTCCTTCTCACTTCGGTTAAATTAAATCAATATTGCTTCCCTCACTTGCGTCGTTTCCCTGCGTCTAGTCCCTCCCACCAGGGAAGCATGGAGAGATGCAAGGAATCCACGAGAAGCAGGGAAATTAGTTTTAAGAGCAATGGGACGTCCTTTCCTCCGGAGCGTCACGTGAAGCGACGTCCGTTTGTGATGACGCCGCACAGCTGATCGTCTGACAGCAGCTCTGTCCCCGTTATTTCCACACACCCCCGCCTCTGTTAGTACACATTTACTGACACAAACATTTGTATCATCTGTTGTAGACCCCAATAAATAAAAATAAAATAAGAACTAATTCTCAAAAAAGATAAACGCCATTCTTAAAATGTATAAACGAACATTAGTTGGATTAATATTGATTAGAGTGCACAATAGAAATTAAATAATTGAGAGAAGAAAAAGATATATGTTATCTATCAAAACCCAGTTAGATTAACATTCATTGGATTGCACACTTTGTTTGTTTGTTTGTTTGGATATGTAGCAAATTCACATTTTAAATAGCACTTAATATTTTCAAAAAATGAATAAAATGATTTTTGACCACTTTGTTGTTCAGATATATCACACGTATTTTTCTCCCACGTTACGTTCGTTATGAACGTATTTTAAAGACGTTTATTTTCTACATATCTTTGCCATTTATTGTCTTGCTTATAATAATGATATTAGTCATTTATAAATATCACTTTAAAATACGTTCATAACGAACGTAACGTGGGAGAAAATACGTTTCTAGCTAAACGTAATTGAGAATGCAGTTTAGTTCTGTGGGAACGTACTTTTTAGGAGACAGGGTTGTGGATGCTGGTCACAAATATCCTTAGGCAAAGTAAGGCAAGGCAAGGCAAGGCAAGTTTATTTATATAGCTCTTTTCAACACAAGGCAATTCAAAGTGCTTTACAAAAAATGAAAGAGATTAAGAAAATGGCATTTAAAATCAATCATTAAAAAGAAAAGCTAATAAAATAAACATTAAAAGAAAAAATACATGGATAAAAGTTACAGTGCAGTCAATTAAACATTAAAAGTAACACACTCTTTCACTCTTGTTGGCCTCTTATGATGCTGCTGTCTTTTAATATATCATTATTTCTCTGCCGCTAGTTCGTTCCTCGCAGATTCTTCAGTCTCATCAGCCTCATCCTTCCATCAGTCCCAGTCAACGCCTCCAGCACACTTCCAGTGTCTGGACTCCATATTGAAATTGTCCTGATGCTGTAAGGGTGATGCCCCACACAAAATGACCCCTCTAAAGTCTGAGTGCCAACTGCCAAGGACCTCATATTATGTCTGTCATTAATGTTACATCACCCATTATAACACATTTTTTTCCTTTTTTTCTCTTCTCTTAACTGAATAGTCCTGTCTTTAAGTATAATACAATGTAAAGTCCTTTTCCTGCACCATTTTAAGGCTTCAAAACAGGCATTTTGACTGTATGTGTTTGGAGAAATTACACAATCAATGGCCCAGAATTGTCTTGGTGCTTGAAGAAATACAGACTGGTTAAGCCGGCCAGGTTATATATATATATATATATATATGCCTTTTTTGGAGCCCTTTTTTGCAATATTTATTAAAATGTCACTAGTTTTTTAAATAAACCACTATCCGAGGATAATACAAGCAACCATAAAACACCCTTTAGCTAGAGAGCCATTGAAGCCCATGAATAATTTATCCTTCCACAAATCTTTTCATCCCCTGTATTAATAAAGTCACGTGTTTTCAAATTCAAGTTAAGGCACTATCTGTGCAGAACATTACAAATATTCTTCATTTGCAGTATTTTATTTTAAAAGTATTCAGAAAGACTGCATCAATTATATGCTATATATATATAATATCAATATTGTTAACTTCAACCAAAGTCAATTTAAATAGTGGGCAAAGATGGATTAATTGCCATACATGTGGTGTTTGATATAGTTTACGTTGAATTTCAACTATTTTAGGCAGAAAAACGTATATATATTGACTAAAACTTTTTTTTACAATTTACTATAATTTAGGAAGGTTTTTGTGAGAAATCATTTCAAAGTAAACTTTTTTTCATTTTATATTTAAATTTGAAATGTTTGCACACAACATTATTAATTTATACATTTTTATAATTTAAAAAAAATTATGAATCCATTTATTTTGTTTCCTTGCGGCTGGGGAAGATATATCAGCATGTAGTTCAACATGCAAATATTCTAATGCAAGTAAGTATAAGTATAACATGGAAAAGGAAATAAATTAGGTTTCATAGGAGGATGTGGATTTATTTTCTCTCACCTTGTAAGTGCACAATCAAACAATCTATAATTTAGCTCTGGCCTTCACTCACAAAAAAACATTTTGTTGAATTGGACACATTTTTTGAAAATCTATTGACTGACATGCAATGACTGGGATTGATGGAAGAATCTGTGAGGAATGAACTGGAGCAGAGAAATAATCATATTTTAAAAGACAGCAGATTCATGAGGCCAACCAGAGTGACAGAGTGTGTCAGTGTGCTGAAGGATAGACAGCAATCCAGGCCAGACTCTATAGACTTTACAAGGGGTAAAAATGCTTCTGCCGGATTACTGACTGGAAGTATTGCTGATATCATATCTACCATATCCTCTTAAAATACTCTGTCCAACAATATCAGTCTCATGAAGAAAGGTGTGTTAACGCTTATTCAAAATAGCAGAGAAACATGCATTCTTGTTCTCAGGAGGGGACATTGACAGAGGAGTACTGGAAAAGTACACAGTAAGTACTTCATAGTACTTGTGGGGGTAGTTTCAGTAGTGAGTCCAACAGGATCAATCTCACGAAGAACTTAATGGCAACAAGAAATAATTCCCTCATCAAACTTAGCAGAAGTGGCTGGATTGTGTTCTCAGCGGGGGACTTTGACAGAGATTCCTCAAACAATACACAGTAAAGGTACTTCAATGTATTGTTAGTAGTATGCTAACTAATACAAAGTCAATCAGTATCAATTTCATTAAGAACTAATGGTAAAATTATATTTGTATCATTCATCAAAGATAGCAGAAAAACATGCATTATGGAGGGGACTTTGACAGAGGATTACTCACAAAGTAAACAGTCAAAGTTCTTCATTTTATTTCTGGTAGAAGTCAAACTAGTACCGAGTCCAACAGTGTCGCGTTGTGATAGCTAAATTCCCCTTGTTTATAATAATCACCGGTCCTTCAGCAGGATACTGTAGTGATTCAAGGTGTGATTTTACGAGTGCTTTTGTTTTGAAATCACTTCAGTGAGTTTCGCCTCGCGCCTCGCTCAAAGGACCATTTGACCATTTAGTAAGGTCAAAAGCAAAAAGCAAAAACGCCTCTCAGACGCTCTTCCGTTTACGTGTCTAATAAAGAAAAACAATTGGACGGTAGATACACGGATTACTTCCCCATGCAGGCTGCAGCCCACACTGTTTGGTTTGTGATGTCCTTATCGTCAAACGTCATCTCATTTGCATGTCAGTTTGCCTAAAGTCACGGAGACAGAGAAACTGTCATGCAGTTAGCTTTGTAGGAAGGACGCATTTATATTTATATAAGTATTTTCTGACTGCTTTAAAACGCAAGATATTTAATTTGTCAGTGCTTTTAGTAATAACAATCATATATTCCAAAAATAATCTTTCTAAGGTGCAAATGTACATCATGTACTTACATAAAGTGCTAACTCTGTCAATAACAGCAACAAATAAGTGCCCACACCATCAACAGATACAGAGCATTATGTAGGCTACACTAAATATTCAATCTGAAACGTGTTTACATCACAGTTGTGTTAAATCATCTTAACAGGAAGTGCTTTACCTAACCTATTACAGCAAGTGGTCATTTGTTTGTGTCTTTTCTCAAGTATTTCTGTATTTTTTATAAAGTCTTCATGACCGTGTCGTGGGAGTTCAGGGAGTTCAGGATGCTCTGGTACCCAGGCTGGAGGGTTTGAAGATGGGCGTGGTCTTCGTCTTGGCTACTTTGTCGAAGAAGGCGACATCCGCTACGTATTTGCCTGATGGGGAGAGAGAGAGACTACTGGGGGAAACTGTGGCGCAGTGGGTTAGTGCGTTGGTGTTCGGATCAGGGGAGCACAGGTTAAAACCCCATTGCAGTGAGCAGTGGCGGCGCCAGGGTATGGCTGGGGTAGGCTACAGGTTAATTTAATTCCCATAGTCAGTGCTGTAAACCCATTGTTCTCATCAACGTCCCCATTTGATCCAGCTTCCTTAAAAATCATCCTTATACCCTTAATACATAATCTGGTAAGGGCTAGTCCACATGTATAACAAAGTGCTTTAACAATGGATATGAGAAACATTAATACAATGTTACAGTAAAAGAGATTAAGTATAATAAAGTAACATTGTCCAGGATGTATGTAATTGTACAAATCCATTTAAAGCCATTTAAAAAGTCAGATCAGTTTTTGGATAAGGTAAAAAAGAAAATACAGAAATTATGGGAATTTGTATTTATTCAATTTGTTTGGCTTTGTCAGCAAATGGTCATCCACCCTCAGTTTTTTTGTTTTCCTCAAAGTTTTCCTTTACATTTACTGTGTTTGAGGCATCATTTGGTTTACACAACTGTTACTATTTGTTCTGCATGAATTATTGCACCAAACAACAGTATATTTTTGAAGACTTGAACAATCTTTATATGAAGAACATACATACATCTCTACATAGAGCAAAAAGACGAGTGTGCTTTAGATAAAGCGCCACATGTTGGTTGGACAAAGTGGCTTGAACTATAAGTGAAGTGTTTGCCATTTGGTGCAAAAGTTAGGTTTTGGTAAGTGTTTCTGTAGTTTTGGGTGCAGGGCGACATCCAAAGTGCAAAACACCTCGTTATTCATGCACAATCTTGCAAGAATAAGGAGGTGTTTTGCACTTTGGGTGTGTGGTTTTGAGAATTGTGTTTTGAGAAAATAAGCCCTGTAAACATTGTCTTAATCTTAACCCCTTAAAATACATTGTCATTTCATATCTAGCTTTCCTTTTTAAAATGCTATGTTCATTATATTGTTGTATTGACACTAAATGGTAAAGCATCTTATCTTTCAACATGGCCAAAAGGCACTTTACAAATGATAAATGAGGTGTATAAATACTCACAGAGGAAGTGCTCCTGCAATTGAAAGAATATTGCCGCCTGCTGGCTGACCTCAACAAGTGCAGCGGGTAATGTCTCCTCATTTCAACAGCCAGGAGGGGGCACTGGACAACATTTCCTTCAGTTATATCAGTATTCAAATATTTATTCAAATGTATGAATGCAGTTACTGTTTACCAGAGTTACTGAATAACTAGTGCCACCGTTTATTTGCCAACCTTCAGAGCCATGGTGAAAGATTCAAACAACATTGGAGTAGTTTGTGGGGGTATTATAACCTAGTAGATCAAGTAGAAACCGACTAAAAATGTATTAAAATGTGGCCCATCAGGAGGTTAAACATTGCCCCTTTCTGGTTTGAACTGGAGTCTTGTATCCGGAAAGTGTCAGACGAATTCAGCGTCCTCCATAACGCTCAAAACATCCAATATTGTCAAATTAATGCTAGACAGAATCACTGAAAGAAAGATATATTCTTTAAGAAATGCAAACTTCATGATATTCAGAAGCAGGTCTCTAAACTCTCTTTGACCCCATGTCTGAGTTTCCCCATCAACTAGGACGCCGAGGCCTAACAGGAAGGTAGTGGATAAGTGAGAAAAACGACAAATAAATATGCAAGGGACGAAACACAGAGCTGGTGAGAAAAGCCTGCAGAGAGGGAGAACTTTCTAGAGTTTCTAAGGGATAATTAAAACAGAAGTAAGTCCTCAAACAGAAGCCAAAAGCACTTCCTGACCCTGACACACACACACACACACACACACACACACACACACACACACACACACACACACACACACACACACACACACACACACACACACACACACACACCACACACACACACACACACACACACACACACACACACACACACACACACACACACACACACACACCCCGTTCTCTCTCAGGCTTGACTAACCATATATGATGCATATCACATGTCCCCGTTTAGAGGTAGTGTTTGGTGAGATCAAACGTACAAAACTGAAGTGATCCACATCAGTAGACCATATTGAGGTTTGAAAAGGCCCATCTAGGGATGACACACACACACACACACTCACATCACACTAAAGTCATGCTCATGTCTCCTGCTGACCACGATGTGACTGACTCACTGTGACACCTCTAAAGATACTCTTTAATCATGAGGGACGTGTTTTCTTAGTAGAGAACATTTACTGACATGTGCACAGAAAGATAGAAATCACCCGGACGTTTCTCACTTATCTCACTTAGAATGTCCCTATAATCTATTTCAATTAAGATCTCCTTTATTAATCTACAAGGGGAAATTCCGTTTTTGACTCTGGTGTTTTTTACAGATGTACAAATAGGCCCGAAATGTACACACACATGTACAAACAGGAACTTGGCAATTATTATTGCCCAAGGACACCTCAGCAGTGCCCAGTAGGTGAACCGACACCTCTCCAACTACCAGTCCAGACTCTGTGGTTTTGGTCTGATCGAAACTTGATTCAAGCGACCCTGTAAAAAGTACAATACCGTCCCCATTTGATCCAGCTTCCTTAAAAATCATCCTTATGCCCTTAATACATAATCTGGTAAGGGCTAGTCCACTTGTATAACAAAGTGCTTTAACAATTGATATGAGAAACATGAATACAATGTTACAGTAAAATAGATGAAGTATAATAAAGTAACATTGTCCAGGATGTATATAATTGTACAAATCAATTTAAAGCCGGTTTAAAAAGTCAGATCAGTTTTTGGTTAAAAAGGAAATACAGATGTTGTGGGAATTTTTTTTTATTCGATTTTTTTGGCCTTTTCAACAAATGGTCATCCACCCTCAGTTGCAAGTTTAGATGTAGGAACTGCAAGAATAGATATTTTTGCCGTTTTGAAGTCATCGCCCTTCTTATTTTAGTGACCTAAAATAAAAGAGGCAGGGATGACTGTGCTTGTGTCGGAATGAGTCAAGACAACCACACGCAGAATCAGAATCCGATTACCTTTAATAGTCCCACAGAGGGGGAAATGTACGTTGTTACAGCAGAAAAAGAGCCACAGACAGCTTAATGTTACATGTTACTACACTGAACAAAAATATAAACGCAACACTTTTGTTATTGCTTCCATTTTTCATGAGATGAACTCAAAGATCTAAAACATTTTCTATATACACAAAATAACCATTTCTCTCAAATATTGTTCACAAATCTGAAAAAATCTGTGATAGTGAGCACTTCTCCTTTGCCGAGATAATCCATCCCACCTCACAGGTGTGGCATATCAAGATGCTGATTAGACAGCATGATTATTGCACAGGTGTGCCTTAGGCTGGCCACAATAAAAGGCCACTCTGAAACGTGCAGTTTTGCTTTATTGGGGGGGTCTGGGGGGGTCCGAAAACCAGTCAGTATCTGGTGTGAGGGGTAGGGGTAGGGTTAGGGGGAGCAAAAACAAAAGTGTTGCGTTTATATTTTTGTTCAGTGTATGTTACATGCATTAAAAAGTACTCAGATAAAAAAAAGTTATGATATAATAAAAAATATAATAAAAAATTAAAAGTTACGCAATTTACAAAATACACATCCTGTAACAGTTCTTAGGATTTAGCAGCAGGTATATATTGCACAGTTATTAACGGCATATATATATATATCCCTATATGTTGCACATATAGCACATATTGCACATAGTTGGTTGGTATACAGTAAGGGGTGTGTCTGTATTGTGGTGTGTGTAGGGGGGGGGTCTACTAGGGGCTGTGCTGGTCTGGCTGCTGCAGGAAGGACCTGCGGTATCTCTCTGAGACAGCAGGGGTGCAGCAGCCTGTCGCTGAAGGAGCTGCACAGTGAGGACAGGGTGTCCTGGAGGGGGTGGGACACATTGTCCAGCACGGAGGATAGCTTGCCTGCCATTCTCCTGTCTCCCACCCCCTCCACAGTGTCCAGAGGACAGAGCTTCCTTACCAGTCTGTTCAGTCTCTTCCTGTCAGCAGCCGAGATGCTGCTGCCCCAGCAGGCCACACCATACAAAATGGCTGATGCCTAACAGTCATAAAAAGTCTGAAGGAGTGCCCCCTGCACCCCGAAAGACCTCAGTCTCCTCAGCAGAAAGAGTCCGCTCTGTCCCTTCTTGTACAGAGCAGCAGAATTATCAGTCATTCATGTCATTTAGAGATTTTTGTTTCAGAAGGGGAATATCTGACAGATATATTCTGTCATGGTTACAGAGTAAACTGTAGAGAGATGAGTGAAACTGTAATATGTAGAAGTATACTTCATGCTAATGGACTCTACTTTGTGTTAATGAGAGGAAGGAGCAGAGATGACTAGGAGTTTGTTTTCAATATAGATTTGTTTTAGTTTACAGCCTCTCTGCGCATGCTTTAAGGGAGGCTAAGCATCTGATACGTGCAGATTGCATGTTTGCATCTGTGGCTACCACATCTGTTGTTTTGTGGTTGACTTTAGTTTCTAAAGAGGATGTTTAACCGGAAGGGAAGTTCACATGAAAGATGCTGTAAAGCTGCACTAGGTTTAGTAGGCTTTACAGTTTATCTCACAAATTCTCCCACTTTGCAGAAACAAGGCTAGACTACTCATTTAGTGACTGAATCTGTTAGGCTGTGTGTGTGAAAGTTACACCTTGTACCGCAGCCTCTGCCTCTGCATGAATTGGTGTGATGTGAAGTGCTTTGCAGGGTCGTAAAGACTGGATAAAGCGCTATATGAAATGCAGCTCACTTACTATTTAATGTGGGCTGTACACAACATATGCTGAATCTGTTGTGCAATCTATTGTGCAGTTCATCGAAGAGAGACCGATAGAGAGAGAGCTCTCTGATTGGCTAGTTCAGTTACATTTGTGTCGTTACCCTTTTTCTTTACATCTTTACTTCAAAATATCACAGGATCTCAAAGCTATCGGATCAGTTTTGTGTTTATCAAGATTTTCCAGTTTTATTAAGGCATGTAGATTCAGATGAAGCGATGCGAGAAAATACAACAAACACACAAACATGCCGCAAATAACACAGACAACAACGGAGACTCTGTCGTCTAGGCACTATAAAAGTGCAGCGTTTTTCTGTACTTGGTTGGTGTACCTTTTCACATTTTCTTCAAACATTTAAATGTTCTGTTATGGTGAAGATGTTTCCCTATTGTGTTGTGTTGATGTGCATGATGAACTCTCAAATCAGGAGCTATGAGAAGGGTATGCTGGTTCAGTTTGGGTCGGCCTTCTGTGAAGCTGATCCTGTGCTTTCCGGTCTTGCTGATGCTAATCATATACGAGCAGTCTTTGCAGTGCAACAGAGGAAGTGGAGGTTACTGATACGTGTCGACTTGTTCTCTGCTAATGCTGGGTCAGGGCTCCAAGACAAGAGCTAAGTTCCCTGTGTTGACATGCAATTACACAACTCCACTGAGGTGCTCATGAGGACAGAACTGAAAGGATGCTACACTGTGATGCATCAAAGACGGCCTCCATCTTTTCTTACATCATGCAATAGGTAGTTATGTAAGTAGGTAAGGCCACTCCTGAACTTTGCATCAGACTCTTCAGCACATTTAACTAAATGTCCTCATCAAGTCTGTCCACCTCTCCCTCTTTCAATTCAATTCTGCTTTGTCACCCTCTCCTGAGGCAGAATAAGGGTCCGTATTCACCTCACGGACGCCCCTCTTTATGTGTTTGAGCTTAACAGGACACTCCGTACGACGCTCTTGGACACAGCAAACGCTGGGTGCAGAAGTTATGAATAGGGGGCTCTGTGGTACCCCCCGAAAGAGGGTGTGTGTGAGTGGTGCAGGGGGTGGTCTGATGGGGCCGTTTGTTGCCATGTGAGCGTGTGCCAGAGTGCATTTGTATAGAATGTGCTTGTGAGGCCTCAAACGTGCATCTGTTGGTGTGTGTGTGTGAGTTTCTGTGCACATTTCAGGGAGTGTGATACAACTACAAATGCAATAAAACATGTTTTTTAAACTATATGTGAAACCCATTGTCACAAACCTGGGAGTACGGATTGATCGTGATTTTAAACTAGACAAACAGATTAACTCTGTGGTGAAATCCAGCTTCTTTCAGCTAAGACTTTTAGCAAAGGTCAAGCCTTTCCTTTCTTTTAATGACTTTGAGAAGATAATACATTGTTTTATATCCACTAAACTGGATTACTGCAATGCTCTTTATATTGGAGTGACCAAGGCTTCCCTGTCATGCCTACAGCTGGTCCAGAATGCTGCTGCACGCCTCTTTACAAGGACAGGCAGGCGTGAACATATTACGCCTGTACTCGCCTCTTTACACTGGCTACCAGTCCATTTTAGAATACAGTTTAAAATGTTGCTGTTCGCATACAAGGCCCTGAACGGTTTAGCCCCACCGTACCTGGCAGATCTTTTAAAACCATACACACCCACACGGTCACTGAGGTCTGCTGATAGACTCATTCTGGAAGTCCCAAAATCGAGGCTAAAGCAGCGGGGAGACAGAGCCTTTGCTGTTGCAGCTCCGAAGTTATGGAACAAATTACCCCTCCAGCTTAGACTTGCTCCAACTCTGCCTGTTTTTAAATCTCGCTTAAAAACCCACTTATTTTCCTTGGCTTTTACTGTACAGACCAGGTGACACTTGTGCTGTAAAATGTGGTTTTTATTTATTTATTTTTTACCTTACTAGTGTTTTGTATTGTTTTTACGTCATATAGGAGAGTTCTTTCAGTCTGTGGCTTCTGATCTGGTTTCATTGTCTCGTATTACATTTGTTTCATGTCCTGTCTGTTTTTATGTATTTATTTATGCTATGTTTTTATACACTTGTTGATGTACAGCACTTTGTTCAACTCTGTTGTTTTTAAATGTGCTATATAAATTAAATGGATTGGATTGGATTGGATATATGATTCTTTTATCCCATGTTGATGCATTTTTGGTCCCCTTTGCTATTCTGATTTGGACTGAGACCGCTGGGAGTGGCGATCAATTGTTACAGCAATTACACAGAGGCGAGGAGGACAACACAGGATTCCAGGAGAGAGGGAGAGACACGGAGGGAAAGAGTAACAGTGAGAGAGAGATGCCTCTTAGAAAGCCACGTCCTGTCTCTCTGGGGAGAATTTGCGAGCAGTGAGACCGGGCTGAGGGTCAGAGACAGAAGCCTGAAGAGCCAATGACTGTCTCCATAATTCTCCTCAATGGTGCATCAGTGCAGCGGGACGTTACTCAGCTGTGTGTGTGAGCAGGTGCAGGACAGCAGACATGAGGACCAGAGGCTCAACTCCCCTCTGCACAGCCTTTAGACTGTAATTCAATCTGTGAAGGTAAGAAACACATTTCTTAGACATACAAATGTTTTTCATGCCAACATTTATATGTGTTGTAATACATAAAGGAATTAACACGTGTCTTTTACACTTCAGGTACGTTCCTTGGTTCCTACCTGAATACCTGAATGTGTATATTGTAGTACAGATTTATGGCTTGATTTCATTTATGTTTTACATATTGAGTAATATACTGTTTTTATTTATATAAGTATTTATATTGCGTTATTTCCACTTGCAGTTTCATTGGTAAAAAAACACAACAGTAAAAACAAAGTACTAAAATATTCAATACATTTATAATTCAGTGCATTAAAGCTTTAAATGATTGTGATATTACTGACATTCACAGAAGCCACATTTCCATAATTGACCAACCCTGAGCTGTGAATATATGTCGTTATTTTTGTAATGTTCTAAAAATATAGAGGCAAAGTACATGAACCCTAACCCAAAGTAAAGCAGCACCAATTGTAGGTAATTAAACAAAACGATAATAGTTGTTTACCTCACGATGACACCTTGTTCACAGTTCAAATTCATAGTTTACGTGTTTATTTAAAGCTGCATTGTGAATTTGATGCAGAGATTTCAAAGTGTCACAAGATGGGCATCAGAGAGGAATTTGGAGAACTGACATCTGTCGTCAAATCCAATCAGAGCATTTGATTCTAGCGCTCACATCTGACAAACACTGCCAGTATTTCACATCTCGCATTTATTAAAATACACATAGAATTCTTATTTATTCTCCACGGCATCAATACAATTGAATAAAGCTACAAAAAGTTATTGACAAAAGAGATATTTGAGTTGAAATCAGTTCACAAAGTCAGAAAGAGGCAATGATTAGTTAACACTTAAAGGACTCTAGCGCTGCAGTATAATAAGTAAAAAAATACAAATAAATAATCCAAAATGTATTTTATTTCTTAGGCGCTGCAGAAACGCAATGGAATTACATTACGGGGCTTAATCATGTTTTATCCACGATGATTGTGTGAGTGTGTTTCAGTCTTTAAAGCTAATGAATGAAAACGTGATTATGCTTCTTTAAGAGCCCTCAATGATCTCAATTTATGACCTTTTTTGACAATTCAACAAGTTTCTTTATTATGTTTTATGTGTTGGCTGTTTTTAATCAGACACCAGGAGAAACTAGTATTGTAAAACACATATATAAGAACTACAGGAGAAAGTGTGTGAGACAAGGAGGTGGGGGGTACACAGAAGTTATCTGCTCAACAGATGTTTACAAATTAAGTGACAAATGATTTCAAACCTTTCACTCTTTTCTAATAAGACATCTTATTTTGGAACCTCATGTGATTCTGTTAATGCGGATAAAGGGAAATTATTTAAACTAACATCTGGGAAATAAAGAGAGAAGAGAGAGAGAGAGAGAGAGAGAGAGAGAGAGAGAGAGAGAGAGAGAGAGAGAGAGAGAGAGAGAGAGAGAGAGAGACAAGGAAAGATAAGGAAGGTAAGAGCACAAATAAACTCAAGGGAGGGAAAGAAAAAGTGTGTGTGTGTGTGTGTGTGTGTGTGTGTGGGAGATGAAGGGGGAAAACTACTCACTCCAGAATACTAACAAGGGCCTTTTGTCACAGACCTCTCTCTTCCTCCCTCCCTTCTTTTCACTCATCTCTCACACAAATCTTTTACAAATAATTGCACACAAACACATGCACACATGTAAGCCTTCAGTCACACACACACACACACACACACACACACACACACACACACACACACACACACACACACACACACACACACACACACATTCGTAGAAATACTTTTGTAATTGTAATCCCACTCTCACATAATCACACACACACACAGATGGATACAGAGTCGTTTTTGTCAATGGCGTCTTTTGTCTCCTTCATCTCGGCTGCTAACAAAGCATTCCTGTGTACAGAGAGGAGAGAGGGAAGGAAGCAAAGAGAGAGAAAGAGGAAAGGGAGAAAAAAGTGAAAGACTAGGGAGAGTGAGAGATCAGGAAAACATGCAGCGCTCCTTTTTTTGGCAAAATAAAAAGTTTTGATTCAGTTTTTGGATTCGGCTCAGTACAGTGAGGTTGTTGCCATGGATATGGAATACATCCTACTCGAGAGGTGGGTTTAAAATATTTCCCTCTCATTTCCTCACATTATCTGATGTGTGATTGTAGTTATTATTTTCCCGTTCTGGGAATGTGAGATTGGATGAGAAGGCGATGCACCGATGAAAGAGACGTTTTCAATGGTGTCTTTGTGGTTATGAAACTTTTGAGAGGCTCACCCTTGCATAATCACCAACGTGTGATGTAATTAAAGCTGTTATGCAAAGCGAGGTCAGCATTGTATAGAAGTCATTTTGATTAACACCATGCATGGCCAGATGTACGAGGACATCCCTGACTTTGGGTTGTTTTCTCAGCTTGTTTTGTTTTTGATCCATAGAGTTTTATTTTGCGAATACTTTTGTTCTTAAGTACAATTTTGAATGCGGAACGTATTTCTTCACTGTGGTATTACACAACTACTACTTCTACTTTCCATCTATTTTCTCAACTCTGCATGCACCAAAGTGCAACAGGTCGGTTTGACCTCCGGATTTGGATCATCATCATCATCATCATCATCATCATCAACATCATGATGTGGCTGAATGGGAGCAAAATACAGTCGTGAGCCGGGCATTCAGAGAGCAACACTTTGGCTCTTTTCCTGCCAAACTCTTCCTGCTGTCTAAAGTTACCAGTCAGAAGTTCACTCTTTGTCCACTAAAGGCCTCTCTGGTCTGAATCAACAGTTAAGCCTTAACAAAAAACGTTATCTAGATAAACGACAAAGATTTCTAACCTTAATTTATTCATTAAAGTTCTCCTCTTTTCTCCGGATGACAAATGAGACTCTGTGAGGAGGGGCTGTTGCGTTAATGCAGTGCATCTTCAGCCTAATTCGACTGTTTCTCCTTTTTCTCTTTCCCTCTCTTGTGGGTTATCTTCTGCTTACTGGCCTGCATGCTTTATCGGACGTAAGTGAGCGTATCAGATGTTCAGACTTACAGTAACTGTCTGTGTGTGACGGGTGAAACTGCATCTGCATGTACTGAAAGGGCACACATGAAAACATCCCACAGTGTCAAGCACTAAAAACACACTGTAAGATATTTATATGTATGAATATGTGCAGTTTTTAAGACAATAACACACTGGTTTGTCCTGTGAAAATAGCTCAGAATCCACCCTGCACTATCCCTAATGCACTTTAATAATCTTTATTCTAGCAGTAGGCCTAATGGTTCCCCTTTTTTGTTGTTGTTTGTTGTGTCTTCCTGGTCGAATGTACTTATTGTAAGTCGCTTTGGATAAAAGCGTCAGCTAAATGCAATGTAATGTAATGTAATGTAATGTCATTTTAAGATCAAAAAGATATCAACTGAACAGGAACAGCTTTTCGTTGGTGTTCACACTTGATATCAAGTGTTTCTTCCTGTATTCATGACACCACAATCTTCTACTGAAACACAGACAGACAGAGGCTGTAATCATAAACACACTAATTGTAAGATGGATAAAAGTTCAGGTTCTTAGTTTTTGTTTAATCCTCAAACACTCAAGTCAAGTATAAAATATGCTAATGGCTATCATGCTAAAAGTCTCCCAGTGACATCCACAGTATAACTTACCATCTCATCCTCTCAGTTAGCCTGTTAGCTAACATGTGCTAATGACCAGTTATCATTAGTAAATATGTTGCTAATGGGAATGTCCTTATTCCTCATTGGATAAATGCAATCTGAGACCTGAGAAAGGAACTTAGAAAACAAGGGGATCATTGAAGTGATTAGGATTCAGCATCTGGGGACAATGAACACTATTTAAGAGCAATTCATCTAAAAGCAATTCATCTAAAAGTTTTCAAGATATTTCCTAAATGAACCTGGTGGAACACCTGAACACCGACTAGTGTTGCTCAAAACCACTAGTATCGTTCAGTACACACACTATTTCCTTTCCTGTCTCACTTTCTGGTTTCATTTTGAATCATTTTGATCTACGTGCTGTTAACGGCTGCAAACTACACGTGGTATAAAATGTGTGCAAAAGGAGAAACACAAGTTTAGACATAGGGTATGTACTCTAAAGAAACCTTGGCTGTAAAAGCAGTAGTTTCTTCATACTGTATTTGTGTTCTCCATTCGGCAAACTGTGTGAAATGTTGACAACCACATTTGGAAATGCCTTTTTATCTTATCTGTTCAGAATCATAAAAAAACTACCCACTTCTTTATTATTCAACTCCCCATGGCACAATTGTGTGTTTTAGCAGCTTATGTAATTTATTCTAATGATCTTTCCACTGAGGGAAGACTGAAGGCTTGCTTTATACAAATTAAAAAGCGTTGGAAATCCCCCCAAACCCACCTCTCACCATGATGCAAAAGAGAGACGATGTGTACACTTCCGAAACCAACGATATAAACAAACAACTAACCCACTTTTAGCAGCAACTTCTCTCTTTCGTTTCTTCTATGTGACACAAAGCTGTAGCTCTGAGCGTTGCACTATAGTAGCTATATTGTTTAAGCATAACTTAATTTGTTTTGGGGTTGTTTGCCTTAAAAAACACTTGTCTCAGGATGCTTGAAGCAGCTGTGGGTCATCTTCGACACCTGATATTCTCGATTGAAGCTACTGACAGGATGCCTTTGATCTATTTAAGAAGGGACAATGCACATTATTCAAAATGAGCACTTGAGTTCATCATGTAAATGAGTATGCATTGAGTATGTTTCCTACAAATGGCAGGGTTTCAGGAACACTTCCAAAATCACAACGTGGGGTAAAACACACCGCGCACTCACACAAGGGTTTTTACCTGTTTGGGAAACTCCATTGACTTTATGCAAAGTGAGAATAGGGATACAGGATAGGAACATATTATTACAATACAATACAACGGGGCTTTATTGGCATGACCACAACAAATATACTTTCTGTTCTCAGGAAGATTACAAGCTAGAACAGTTTTATATAAGCTTCTTGTTTCTATCAAGTCGAGCCTGAAGCAATGGTTTTGGAGGCTGGGGTCCAATTGATGAGACATAAGTACACACCTCTGTAGACCGTAATATCATGCCTGAAAGATGTGGTGACCTTAGGAAACTTCCAATCAAGTTTCACCAAATTTAACAGAACATTGTAGCAAAAACGTAGAAGACACTTGAGTCCGTGTGCACGGCCTCTCAGGATTGCTTTGCCTATTAAACCTGCTTTATAATTCAACGTTACAGTTTCATGTTGACTTGCATGCTTGTTCTTTTTCTTTGATTTGCAACATATTTTTGATATTATCAATCACATGTTTCATTCAAAGTGTTCATTTGAGATGAGAGCTGTGAGAGTGAGAGCAGGTGCGTGTAGGGGAAGTTAGAAAACTAAAACAGTCATCATGCTACAGGATATCACACACACTGTATCAGATCATGAGGTTCTGCTGATGTTGAGAACACTGCAAGATGTTATAGAAAAGTTTTCATCGTAGAGACATTCTACCCCAAATCATCTCAAAAGAGCCTATACGCACTGGCCAGTTAGAAATGTTATTATCAAGAGAAATGATTTACTAGTCTTTCTTTGTTGTTCCCCAGATGACATCTGCCTCACCTCCTTCCTCTCGTAGCTCCTCTCCTCAGAATGTGTGCCACTCCCAGACACAGACAGATGTTTTAAAACCCTTACTGGGTGGCGGCGTATCCGGTGCGGGCGGGACTCTGAGGAAGAGGAGACGCGTCCTGTCCAAAGATGGACGAAGCAACGTGCGCATCGAGCACGTCAGCGGGCGAAGTGCTCTGTACATGCGTGACCTCTGGACAACTTTTCTGGACATGCAGTGGCGCTACAAGTTATTCTTGTTCACGGCTACGTTTGCAGGGACCTGGTTCCTGTTCGGGGTGCTGTGGTATCTGTTGGCACTGGTGCACGAAGACCTACTTGGTGAGAATGGGGGGGACTAAGGTTTAATGGGTACTTCCATGTGTCTTCCCAGAGAAACATATTTAGGTCATTTAGGTCAAGACCAAATTTCAGTTTATATTCCACATGGTAACTTGTTGCCAAACATCTGTTCATGTGACTTTGGACATGATAGCATGAACAGACAGTGCATTAAACATCTCGAGCGTCCTTCACACAAAATAAAAAGCACACAGCTCTGAGAAGTGGGCGTCAATTAGAGTGGTGTAAAGTAAAGTGTGATATTATCAGCAGGAGGTGTTGAAGTCGGTGTCTGGAAAACATGACATTTAACGATCTATAATCTCTATATCCTTGTATGCACTTGCATTGGGGGTGAGTGTTATTTCTTATAGTGTTGTAAAGACATGAGGTTGTTGATGCAAATTGCATTTCCTGGGCCTAGTCTTGAGCTTAAACTAAACTAAAATTAGACATTAAACATCTGCATATCTCAAATATGCTCACCCCCACTTCCTCTAAATATCACTTCTTCTTACGCTTGCTCAACTTACCGGCATACAAGTTATAAAAAGTACTGTAATGACAAATAGCAATAGCATATTTTCAAGGCAGACACTTGTTTACTCTTCCCTCGAAATGTATAGTTTTTAAGACATAACAATGGCCAGTGTTAGCGTACAGAGTTAGAGAACAAAACAAAAACACAATATCACAAAAATAACTTTGTATATTTCCCCAGAATTCGACCCTCCATCAAATCACACACCCTGTGTGATGCAGGTGCAAACCCTGACGGGGGCTTTCCTCTTCTCCCTGGAGACCCAGACCACCATTGGTTATGGTTTTCGATGCATCACTGAGGAATGTCCAGTAGCCATCATCCTCCTCATCGTCCAGCTGGTGCTCACTATGCTGATGGAGATCTTCATCACCGGTACCTTCCTAGCCAAGGTAGCCAATGCGTAAATATTTAACTGCCAAGTATTGTATATTTACATAGAACTTTGCTGTTTTCTTAATAATTGCTGCAAAAAGTGAAAGAGAATGAGTTTTTCTCCAATAAAAAGCACTTTGAAGTTTTTGAAGCACAACTGCAGGCAATTCTTGAACAGGCATTCATCTGTTCCTATGTTGAGCGCAAAACTCCTCAACAAGTTTTATCAAAGATGATCTGACTAAAACCTGAATGTATTGACCTGTCCCTGCTTAGATTGCACGGCCAAAGAAGCGAGGGGAGACGGTGAAGTTTAGCCAGCATGCTGTGGTGTCGACCCACGAAGGGCGACCCTGCCTGATGATCCGGGTGGCCAACATGCGCAAGAGTCTCCTGCTCGGGTGTCAGGTAAATGTGCATTGAGACAGAGTACACTGTAGATGAACAGATATTAAAGATCTCCTCATGCTATTTTCAGGCATATATTATGGGTCTCAGATATGTACAAATACATAAAAAACATGTCTATGATGTGTTTTGCTCAAAATAGTACAGGTTAGCTCTGAGTGTTAGTAATGCTTGCTAATGTAAACTGTAGAGACCATATTACGTCCAACATACGTCTGGCATTGTTTCTGATAGGGCCGTGGGTGAAAGCCAGCCCACATTTACGATATTACGTCATATCGGAAGCAAATATGGATCAGCTCCATTTTCCCCCCGTTTTTAGAGATTTGGGTACGGAGGAAAAGAGAGAGGGTTTTGTTTTCTGACACTTTGTGAGTTCCCTGACTCACCGGGGACACATATCTATGTATAAAAGACATCAAAAAGTGCATTTTGCATGGTAGGAGACCTTTAATACAACTTCTACTATAAATGTAAGGATGTGTACGAACAATTTGTCAAACTTTGACCAACTCTCCCAGGTGACTGGAAAACTGCTCCAGACTTCTCTGACCAAGGAAGGCGAGACAGTTCGTCTGGACCAGAGGAACGTGCCCTTTGAAGTGGACATGTCCAGCGACAGCCCCTTCCTCATCCTGCCCCTCACCTTCTATCACATCATAGATGAAAACAGCCCGCTGAGAGCCTGGGCAGCCAAGGGTAAGTTTATCTCAATCTTGACACCCATTGGCTGAGTTTTGAGAGTTCTGTCAGGGTTTGAGTTTTGTGTGTCTAGTTTTGGAGTTATTTTGCTGTTCTGTCCTCCCTGTCGTTAGTTTCCCTGGTGTGTCTGATTGTCTGATTGTGTTCACCTGTTGCCCTTGTGTTTCTCCTTCCCTGCCCGGCTGTGTCTCGTCTCATGATTACCCCTCCCTGTATTTAGTCTTGTCTCTTCCTGTGTTCGGTGTCAGTTCTTTGTTTATTTTTCCCGTCTCCCTCCATGTCAGTCATCGTCAGCTTTTTGTATGGTATCTTCCTTGTGCTTCCTTTGTGTTTTTTGCCATGTTTTTGCCCTCAGCTTTTAAAATAAAGCTCGCTTTTGTTTTCTAGACCAACTTTTTTTGTAGTCTGCATTTGGGTCCTACCTTTCCAAAACCGTAACAGAATGAACCGACCGTCTCAAGTCTCCTCTCAAGTTCCTTCTCAAGTCCCCTCTCGAGTCTCTTCTCGAGTCCCCTCTCTAGTCCCCTCTCAAGTCCCCTCTCGAGTCACCTCTCAAGTCCCCTCTCAAGTTACCTCTCAAGCTCCCTTTCGAGTCCCCTTTCAAGTCGTCTCTCAATTCTCCACTCAAGTCCCCTCTCACGTTTCTTCTCAGGTCCCCTCTCGAGTCTCTTCTCGAGTCACCTCTCAAGTCTCCTCTCGAGTTCCCTCTCAAGTCTCCTCTCGAGTTCCCTCTCAAGCCTCCTCTCGAGTCTCCTCTCGAGTCCCCTCTCAAGTTCCTTCTCAAGTCCCCTCTTGAGTCTCTTCTCGAGTCCCTTCTCGACTCCCCCCTCGAGTCCCCTCTCGAGTCTCCTCTCAAGTCCCCTCTCGAGTCACCTCTCAAGTCCCCTCTCAAGTCACCTCTCAAGTTCCGTCTCGAGTCCCCTTTCAAGTCATCTCTCAAGTCTCCTCTCGAGTCTCCTCTCGAGTCCCCTCTCAAGTTCCTTCTCAGGTCCCCTCTCGAGTCTCTTCTCGAGTCACCTCTCAAGTCTCCTCTCGAGTTCCCTCTCAAGCCTCCTCTAGAGTCTCCTCTCGAGTCCCCTCTCAAGTTCCTCTCGAGTTTCCTCTGGAGTCCTCTTTCAAGTCATCTCTCGAGTTCCCTCTCAAGTCACCTCTCAAGTCTCCTCTCGAGTTCCCTCTCGAGTCTCCTCTCAAGTCCCCTTTCAAGTCACCTCTTGAGTCCCCTCTCAAGTCCCTACCCAATGTCCTGGTCCGTTGGAGGTTCCTCTGGGGGTCCTGCCAACTCCATGTCCTGTCCCATTGGGGGTCCCGCAGACTACTCTTCTGCCAGGGGTCCAGCCAACCCTATGTCCTTTGCCGTTGGAGGTCCCGCCGACTACTCTTCTGCCGGGGGTCCTGCCAACCCTATGTCCTGTGCCGTTGGAGGTCCCGCCGACTACTCTTCTGCCGGGGGTCCTGCCAACCCTATGTCCTGTGCCGTTGGAGGTCCCGCCGACTACTCTTCTGCCGGGGGTCCTGCCAACTCTATGTCCTGTGCCGTTGGAGGTCCAGCCGACACCTGTTTCGTCGGGGGTCCTACCAACTCCATGTCCTGTTCTGTTTGGGGTCCCACTGACACCAGCCCATGTTCCATCCAGGGTCCCGTCTACGCCTGACCCGCCAGGGGTTCCACCAGCTCCTGCCTGTCCTTGTGCCCGGCCCCTGAGTTCCCCAGCCGTGGTCTTTGCCCTCGAGCCAGGCCCCCTGACTTTTCAAACTCTGCCTTGCCCCCGGGCCGTCCGCCCGAGACCCCCTCCATGGACTCTGCCTTGCCCCCGGGCCGTCCGCCCGAGACCCCCACCATGGACTCTGCCTTGCCCCCGGGCCGTCCGCCCGAGAACCCCTCAATGAACTTTGCCTTTCCTGGGCTGTCGATCCAGACCCGTCCTCCGGACCTCCTGAAATATGTTTCAGCATTACTACGTCGAAAACTGTTCCAATACAAATATTTCTTATATCAATATTTTAAAAAGGTAGGACACTGGTTAATAATAGTGTAACGTGTTCAAGTAACCAAGGGATATAGTAGTTATCAAATAAGTATAAGATGTGCACAGTTATGTAATGCACTGTTGTTGGGGGGAGAGACCGCTGCTTCCATATGAGTGTGAGTGTACGGCAGGCATGGAAAAGTCATATTCAGTGCGGTTTATTGCTACTGTATCCGTAGCACCCCACGCAATAGTTGGGACTGTGTACTGACGTCAGTAAAAATGTTTTGCCCCCCCAAGCGCAAATGTCAAACTCCGCAGGGGCTTTATTTCAGGTGTTCAATACTACTGGGACCATGGGCGTCACAGCCATTATATGATTAGTTTAGACCCCCCCACTTTTACCATGTGGAATGTCCGTGCATCGGTCTCTCCACTCGCCGCTCTTTGTAGAGCGCTGTGTCAGTGCTTCATTATCAAATCCATTCCACTTGCTTATTGTGAGAATAGGGTTAGGTTCAGCCTCCTGACAGCCTGGTGTTCTTTTGTCTGGTTGTGCTCGACATCAGGCTGCGGAATCTCCTCCCTGAAGGCTGGAGGGTGAAGAGGCAGTTGGAGGGATGAGTGGGGTCACCCACAATGCTGAGTGCCCTGCGGGTGAGGCGGGTCTTGTAAATGTCCAGGAGTGATGGGAGTGAGGCACCGAGTTGCAACCTTCCCTGTCCATTGATTTTTACTAGGAATTTGTATCACCTGTATCAAGATACAAACAAAATGTGGACCTGCTTTTACCAACGTTACTCTTATTACCACTGGTGGTCCAGAGTGGGCCTTTACATTTTGTATTTATCATGAATCTTGTGTTCCTCTCTTTCATTTTTCATTTTGCCTCCAGGTGGGGGCTGGACAGATCCAGAGCTGGCGGACTTTGAGCTGTTGGTGATCATGAGTGCAACAGTTGAACCGACCTCCGCTACCTGCCAGGTGCGCACCTCCTACCTGCCGGATGAGATTCTGTGGGGTTATGAGTTCCCCCCTGTCGTCTCTCTCTCTCCATCAGGCAAATACGTAGCGGACTTCTCCTTCTTCGACAAAGTGGCCAAGACGAAGACCACGCCCATCTTCAAACCCTCCAGCCCCCAGCCTGGGTACCAGTGCAACGGGGGCGGGGCCGCGCCTGAGGTGTCTGATCCGGAGAAGATTCGCCTGGAGCAGAGCTACAGGGAGAGAGGAGAGGAACGTGGCCGAGCCAGAGACACTCCTCTCAGTGTTCGCATCAGCAACGTGTGAACAGATGAAACTATTTGAAAAGACAGAGTTCAATGTCAGAAGCAAATGAATGAAAACAACATATCACCTTTTGAAATCAAGGTTTTTTGGTAGCAACAGAACCTGCAGAAAGGAAAACATGAAAGACTGTGGACTGCTGTGGTCAACTTTAAGCTCGTCATGCTGTGATGATACATGTTTTACACTGGGTTGACTTTACTCAGATTACAGCATAACACACTGCCTAACTACAGCTACTGTATATTAATACTGTATATTACTAACTAAGAACAGAACAGGTTGGATTATACATTAGCAGAGAAAAACACAAAATGACAGAACAGTATGTTGAGAGGTGAGACAGGGTGAACCTTTGAAAAAACAAGAATAATACACTCGTGTAATCGCTAAACATTTATAAAAAGTCTTGAGTTTCATCTCTGTTTTTTATTATTAGTATAAAAAACACCAATGAGTAATTCTGAACCGGTAAAGCAGAAATCCCCCTGAACTCCCTGAACTCCCTGAACTCCCTAAACTCCCACAACACTGTCATGAAAATGTTATGAAAAATACAGAAATACTTGAGAAAATACACAAACAAAATACCACTTGCTGTAATAGGTTAGATAAAGCACTTTCTGTTGAGATGATGGAGCACAACTGTAATGTAAACCCATTTCAGATTGAATATTTAGTGTACATAATGCTCTGTATCTGTTGATGGTCGGGGCATTTATTTGTTGCTGTTATTGACAGAGTTAGCACTTTATATAAGTACATGATGTACATTTGCACCTTAGAAAGATTAGCTTTGGAATATATGATTGTTATTACGACTAAAAGCACATACAAATTAAATATCTAGAGTTTTAAAGTAGTCAGAAAATACTTATATAAATGTAAATGCTTCCTTCCTGCTAAGCTAACTGGAATTACAGTTTCTCTGTCTCAGTGACTTTAGAAAAACTGACATGTGAATGAGATGACGTTTGAAGATAAGGACATCATAAACCAACCAGCCTAACAATGAAACCTGGTTACAACTTAAAGGGTTCAAAGTCTGAAGCCTGCATGGGGAAGAGAGGGCAAATAAAAAATGAGTGTGTGTGATATAAACTCTCTCTGGAGGGATTATTTGCAGACCATTTACATGCACACACCTATAACAAATGAAAAGGGAAAACCATCAAAAGCATAATAGGGCCTCTTTAATGCGAGTTATACAGTAAAATGAAAATCCAATGTAATTCAAAAAGGCAACCATATATCCAAGGAAAGAAATGCTTTAAAATAAAGAAGTCAAGGAGGGAAAAATGCTCCGGCTCTGACCTGGTTTGCTGCTCCATCTTTATGGTCCTCAGACTCATCCTGCTTCAATGCTTGTTCAGCTTCCTTCTTCCTCCTCTCTCTCCAAACACATCCCTCTTCCTTCTTTCCCAAGGCCACGCCCCCTTCCACCCAGTGGCAGACAGGTTGTTGTAGGTTGCAAATGTGACTGTCAGCATTGTAAGCTTGCCTTTCCCTGGGATTTATGATTTACTAACTTTATCAAACTAATAGGGAACACTTTTTCGTAGCCCTTTTACATTTTTCAGAGGTGAGTGCAGAGAATGTGAAAGTTATGTTGTATGTGAGTCTGTGACTGAAAATGATTTTATTCTGATGGGAATGTGTGCCATTAATGAGGATGAATATTATGACTATGTTGGAAATTGAATGTAAATGTTAAATTGTATTGAATTAACATCGAGCCCTGGAATGTAAATAGTGTTTAAGAGAGAGGAAAATAGATGAACCTCTAAAAAAAGTGCTTTAATAAAGCTGGTTATGTGTTTTAAAGGCAAAGTCGAATCATGTCATGGAAAGCAAATATGGACACAGGCGGATTTCAAAGAAATTAGCAATAAAGCTTTGCTGAGAGGAAACTGACAAAACGCTGTGACTTTCTGCATACAGGACAGCAGAAAGCTTACACACCTTCCGGCGCAGACTGAAAACTCATCTCTTTCGACTCCACCTCGAGCAATAGAATTATTAACAAAGCACTTATATACTAATAAAGGACTGGCTTATCTAAAGCCAGTTGAGTAGCACTTGAAATGTTTGGCTCTATGAAACCTGATGTACTTATATGATTCTGTTTTCTTCAAGGTTGTGTCTTCCTGGTCGAACGTACTTATTGTAAGTCGCTTTGGATAAAAGCGTCAGCTAAATGCAATGTAATGTAATACAGCACATTTGCAGAATGAAGTTGTTTGTTTCAGTTCTCTTTGTCGTTTATGAGCTTTATTTTATGTGAATCACAAGGTAAGAACATCAACTTGATTTGTTTTCACAGTCAAAGTTGTTGTATTGTAGCACTACTTAAACAATATAAGATTAGGTTAGCTCTGAGTGTTATCAATGCTTGCTAATGTAAACAAAGACTATATTACGTCCAAAATACGTCGGGCATTGTTTCTGATAGCAACGTTTCTGATAGGGCCGTGGGTGTAAAGCCAGCCCACATTTCCGATATTACGTCATATCGGACACAAATCTGGATCAGCTCCGTTGTTCCCCCGTTTTTAGAGATTTGGGTACGGAGGAAAAGAGAGAGGGTTTTATTTTCTGACACTTTGTGAGTTCCCTGAGACACCGTGGACACATCTTTATGTATAAAAGACATCAAGTCAAAGTCAACTTTAATGTAAATCTTTCTGTGTGTTTGTACAGACAGAGAGATTGAAAATATCATTTCCAACAATCCCGAATACAAAAATACAATAATACAAATATACAAATGCGTATACAAATATGTATAGGCTATCCTATATATATATACAATCAACAGACACAAGTGCATTTTGCATGGAAGGAAACCTTTGATACAACTTCTACTATAAATGTAAGGATGTGTACGAACAATTTGTCAAACTTTGACCAACTCTCCCAGGTGACTGGAAAACTGCTCCAGACTTCTCTGACCAAGGAAGGCGAGACAGTTCGTCTGGACCAGAGGAACGTTCCCTTTGAAGTGGACATGTCCAGCGACAGCCCCTTCCTCATCCTGCCACTCGCCTTCTATCACATCATAGATGAAAACAGCCCGCTGAGAGCCTGGGCAGCCAAGGGTACGTTTATCTCAATCTTGGCCCCCATTGGCTGAGTTTTGAGAGTTCTGAGAATATTTAGCCTCTTGGGTCAAGGGGCTTTATTTCAGGTGATCAATACTACTGGGACTGCAAATGGAAACCAGATTGCTTCAATACCTTGATCTTGTCTGGCCGTTGCCTGCAGTTATAGAGATAACATTACTTAGAAATCATGTGACAGAATGCATTTCCGCTTTTCAGTGTTTGGTGAGCTAAAATGATATGATAAGATTACATTTAGCTTGAGTCTTAACTTGCTGTAAATTGAGATGACCTTCCATTTGTAATCTCACTTTATTTGTAAAATAAAGAGAGGCAAAACTTATTGTTTTTTTTCTCATTTTAACTTCCAACCTTTGTACCTACCAGCTTTATCTCTTACCAATACCAACTTTCCTTAGTCAAAGTCAAAGTCAGTCGAAGTCAACTTTAATGTACATTTTTCTGTGTGTTTGTACAGACAGAGGTCGAAATAATGTTTCCAACAATCCCGCAAAAATACAAAATATAATAATATAAATATACAAATATGTATAATTATGTATATCCTCTATATATACAATCAACAGACACATTTACACATATGCACACATTAAAATAAAACACAACAATCAATATATACAAACAGGGACGCGGGAAGACAGTCAGAGTTGGGGCTGCGGCGTGCGGGTGAGGTGGGAGGGGGATTAATTTTTAAATATTGAAGTTAAAAGCATCAATCTGGTGCATTTAGAGCAAAATTAAGAGATCTATGGATAACTGTTTTCAATGTATTCTCTCTGGCTGTCCATCTCATAATGTACACATAGAAACTAGCTGTCAATAGGAATATAATTCAGAAGAATTATAATATCATGCAAAAATCTGTCTCAAAAAGAGGTTGCACATTTGAATTCAGGTGTTGTTATGGCAACGTCAGTGGCTAAACAGCCACATGTACTGCTGCAAATACGTTCAAACATGCTGTCGGCATGTAAAGCAGTGGCAACTATGCCACCATTTCAGCTGACTTTTTCTCAGAAATACTGTCACATAACATCCATATATTTCAGTGCTAGGTTGATGCTTAGCTAAGCTAACTATGAAACACTTTAACTGACAGGACTCTGGATCAACGGTGTACTGTAAGGTAGCTTCATGTCGAACAGTCAACATTTTCCAGAGAGCTTTCTTTGAAATCACCAGGTAACGCTAAAAAACATTACATTTAGAATGTATGACAAAGTGTTTATTTAATATCTCTGGCTAGCTATAGCTACTTGCTAACGGTATAGCTTACCCCCGCGATTCAAAGTAACGTCAACGTAGCTGTAATTTATGCTTTGCTTACATGTTCGCATAACTTGGAAGTTACTGACATTTACATACCTTGTTTACCTGGCTCAAGTAGTGGCTCTGGGGTTGTTGTGTGAGCCACCACTTGAGAATTGTCGTATTTTTTAAGAAAACATTTTCTTATGTCCATCTTCAAAAACTCTGAGTCCGACTGACAGTTTAAACATTGTCACAGGATAGGTACCTGTCAGCCAATAAGACACGTTTATTTCCATGCAACTCTCTGGTTGATCTGGTGTCTTGCCTCTGTTGCATTCACTGAACACGAGAAATTACAATTCTGCCGTCCTCTCATGATGAGGTTCAGGTAAAGCACGGTTAATGTATTATATTATTAAGGGAGAATTGTCCGGGGCTACAGAAAAAACATTCGAGGCTTTGGTAGTGTATAATAACGTCATATTAAATGCAGTCATTTGGTATAGCAACAGCTTTTGAGAGCAGTGCATTCATCGGTGTTCGTTTTAATGCTGCCAGTTTGTTGACGGCCTGTGTGTTGATGGGACTTCTCATGCTCCCTAAATGTTTCCCCTGCTTTTCGCCAGTTCTTAAATCCTCCTTTCACAAAACTCCCATCTCTGATCTTGTCTGCACTGAAACAGAAGAAGCACACTGCATTAGCACTTTCTCTTATTATTTAGTGAAGCTTTTTATAGACTGCTTACACTAAAATGCTAACTCAAAAATAGTAACTCAAAGTAAAACTTTTGTATTGATTTGTTTAGTGAACTTTTTGGCGTTGCAGTTACAACTTTCCGCCAACAGATGGGGGTGCTGCAGCCCCCTCAGCACCCCCCCTTCCCACGTCCCTGTATACAAAATATCAAAAATAACGGTCACTTAAATATGTTAGGGAATGTACATAGTGCAAGATTGTCCATAGCACCCTTATTGATCTGTGCAATACCATGAAGCCATTGGCAGGACTCCTGTATCAAGATACAAACAAAATGTGGACCTGCTTTTACCAACATTACTCTTAATTAGGGCTGTCAAACGATTAAAAAATGTAATCAGATTAATCACAGTTTAAAAATTAATTAATCATGATTAATCACCATTCGAACTATTTTCCAAAATATGCCATTTATTTATGTATATTGTTGTGGGAATGGAAAGAAGGCGGATATATCCATTTAACATACAGTATCTAGGCCTATGTTTATTATAACATTTTCTGCGTGTCAAAATGAAAGACAACCCACACACCTATCAATCATCAAACCGTGGGGTCTTAATTCATTACGTGTTGATTTCTATCAACGGGGGAGTACTTCAGGAAAGTCGACGGAGGGGGGGGGGGGGGGGGGGGCGGCGGCTCGTGGAGTACTTCTTGACCACAGAGTGTGAACGTTGTGATCAGCTGTTTTAGCGCAGTTCTCCAGTGAAGGGGGGGAGGGGGAGAGAGTCTCCCTCCGCAGCCGGTTGGCGTAGTTTTGGCACAATTCCGTTGTACAGACCGACATTAACAGCAGCCCTGTCTGTGCACACGGAGACCGACTCTGTCGTCCGGTGATCTAACCGCCTTCTGGAAAAGCTTCACAAGTACGTCGGTACGCAAATGCGCTTTGTGACACAAGTGACGGTACGCATTTCAGATTACGCACATAACCTGCGTACCAGTTATGTGCACCCCTGTACTACAGCAAAAGTATTCTCCGTCGGGAGTCGGGACTTCCTGCAACAACACCACGCCGTTATCAAAGATGTTCTATTGAGAATGTTACTAACTGCTGTCTGTGCAATTTACCCCGCGCGAGTTGGCAGACTTTATTTTGCTTACTTTAACATCATTTTTCATGGTGGGGCTAAGCCATTTCTTGGTATGGGTGTAGCCTACCCCAGCCATACCCTGGCGCTGCCACTGGTGGCACGTATGGGGCGGGCCATTCTGCACATGCGTTAAATGCGTTAAATATTTTAATTTTTAACGCAATTCATTCAAAAAATTAATTACCGCCGTTAACGCGATAATTTTGACAGCACTACTCTTAATACCACTGGTGGTCCAGAGTGGGCCTTTAAGTTGTGTATTTATCATGAATCTTGCTTTCCTTTCTTTCATTTTGCCTCCAGGTGGGGGCTGGACAGATCCAGAGCTGGCGGACTTTGAGCTGTTGGTGATCATGAGTGCAACAGTTGAACCGACCTCCGCTACCTGCCAGGTGCGCACCTCCTACCTGCCGGATGAGATTCTGTGGGGTTATGAGTTCCCCCCTGTCGTCTCTCTCTCTCCATCAGGCAAATACGTAGCGGACTTCTCCTTCTTCGACAAGGTGGCCAAGACGAAGACTACGCCCATCTTCAAACCCTCCAGCCCCCAGCCTGGGTACCAGTGCAACGGGGGCGGGGCCGCGCCTGAGGTGTCTGATCCGGAGAAGATTCGCCTGGAGCAGAGCTACAGGGAGAGAGGAGAGGAACGTGGCCGAGCCAGAGACACTCCTCTCAGTGTTCGCATCAGCAACGTGTGAACAGATGAAACTATTTGAAAAGACAGAGTTCAATGTCAGAAGCAAATGAATGAAAACAACATATCACCTTTTGAAATCAAGGTTTTTTGGTAGCAACAGAACCTGCAGAAAGGAAAACATGAAAGACTGTTGACTGCTGTGGTCAACTTCAAGCTATGCAGTACCTTTGCTGAGATGATACATGTTTTACACTGGGTTGACTTTACTCAGATTACAGCATAACACACTGCCTAACTACAGCTACTGTATATTAATACTGTATATAACTAACTAAGAACAGAACAGGTTAGACTATACATTAGCAGAGAAAAACACAAAATGACAGAACAGTACGTTGAGAGGTGAGACAGGGTGAACCTTTGAAAAAACAAGAATAATACACTCGTGTAATCGCTAAACATTTATAAAAAGTCTTGAGTTTCATCTCAGTTTTTATTATTAGTATAAAAAACACCAATGAGTAATTCTGAACCGGTAAAGCAGAAATCCCCCTGAACTCCCTGAACTCCCTGAACTCCCTAAACTCCCACAACACTGTCATGAAAACTTTATGAAAAATACAGAAATACTTGAGAAAATACACAAACAAAATACCACTTGCTGTAATAGGTTAGGTAAAGCACTTTCTGTTAAGATGATGGAGCACAACTGTAATGTAAACCCATTTCAGATTGAATATTTAGTGTACATAATGCTCTGTATCTGTTGATGGTCGGGGCATTTATTTTTGCTGTTATTGACAGAGTTAGCACTTTATATAAGTACATGATGTACATTTGCACCTTAGGAAGATTAGCTTTGGAATATATGATTGTTATTACGACTAAAAGCACTTGAACATTAAATATCTTGCGTTTTAAAGTAGTCAGAAAATACTTATATAAATATAAATGCGTCCTTCCTACAAAGCCAACTGGAATGACAGTTTCTCTGTCTCAGTAAACTAACTGAGATAACGTGCAAATGAGATGACGTTTGAAGATAATGACATCATAAACCAACCAGCCTAACTTTGAAACCTGGTTTTAACTTACAGGGTTCAAAGTCTGAAGCCTGCATGGGGAAGAGAGGGCAAATAAAAAGCGAGTGTGGAGGGATTATTTGCAGACCATTTGCATGCACAAAAACCTATAACAAATGAAAAGGGAAAACCATCAAAAGCATAATAGGGCCTCTTTAATGCGAGTAATACAGTAAAATGAAAATCCAATGTCATTCAAAAAGGCAACCATATATCCAAGGAAATAAATGCTTTCCAAAAAAGAATTCAAGGAGGGAAAAATGCTCCGGCTCTGGCCTGGTTTACTGCTCCATCCTTATGGTCCTCAGACTCATCCTGCTTCAATGCTTGTTCAGCTTCTTCCTCCTCTCTCTGCAAACAGAGCCCTTTCCACGCCCCCACACTCAGTGGCAGTTTCACATACATGATGTTGACAGGTTATTGTAGATTGCAAATGTGACTGTTAGCATCGAGGAAGCTTGCCTTTCCGTGGGATTTATGATTTAATAACTTTATCAAACTAATAGGGAAACATGTTTCGTAGCCCTTTTTAATTTTTCAGAGGTGAGTGCGGAGAATGTGAAAGTTCTGTTGTATGAGACTGAAAATGATTTTATTCTGATGGGAATGTGTGCCATTATCGAGGGTGAATATAATGACTATGTTGGAAATTGAATGTAAATGTGAAATTGTATTGAATTAACATCGAGCCCTGGAATGTAAATAGTGTTTAAGAGAGAGGAAAATAGATACAAAAAAAGTGCTTTAATAAAGGGGATTTTCTGTTTTAAAGGCAAAGTCGAATCATGTTGAATATGGACACAGGCTGGTTTCAAACATGAGCAATGATCCTTTTCTGAGAGGAAACTGACAAAACGCTGTGATACATTCTGCATACCACACATTTGTAGAATGAAGTCGTTTGTTATACTTCTCTTTGTCGTTTATGAGCTTCATTTATGTGAATCAAAAAGAACATCAACTTGTTTTGTTTTCACAGTCAAAGTTGTTGTATTGTAGCACTACTTAAAAAATATAAGGTTAGAAACGTAATGCTTTTTTTAAACTGATATTTCAAATAGGTAATGTTGGAAATTGAATGTAAATGTTAAATTGTATTGAATTAAGATCGAGTCCTGGAATGTAAATAGTGTTTAAGAGAGATTGCTTTAATAAAGGTGATTTTGTGTTTTAAAGGCTAAGTCGAATCATTTCATGGAAAGACAGGCTGGTGTCAAAGACATCAGCAATGAAGCTTTGCTGATCGGAAACTGACAAAACGCTGTGGCACTTCCTCATCCCACACATTTGCAAAATGAAGTTGTTTGTTTTTGTCTTTGTCGTTTATGAGCTCTATTTATGTGAATCAAAAGGTAAGAACATCAACTTGTTTTGTTTTCACAGTCAAAGTTGTTGTACTTTAGCACTACTTAAACAATATAAGGTTAGAAAGGTAATGTTTTTTTTTTTGAATGTATATTTTAATTAGTATTTAGAAATGTATCCAATCATTAGTTGTCTGTTTATTGTCATTTAATAAAGTAGTAAAATTAGAAATTTTTATTTTTTATTTTAAACAATATTGTGTCGCGGTACGCACTTTTCAGTCCTTTCAAGTAATAGTTTAGATATTTGTATATTTTATGGTCTGGCAGCCAGCATAGTGAACCTGAAAGTGTTGAGTCCAGAGTTTTATGATTGAAATATGTAGTCCACTAAATTGCGTTAATTAAAAATAAATGTACTATATAAACAATAGCTAAAAAAACTCTTGACCGATTTGGAAAATCTTGGATTGGTTTGGCAGTTATTGAGGACGCTGAATCAATTTCTGACCGTTTCAGGATCAAAAGTGGCAGCTTTAACCAGCAAGTGGAAATATGTGTACTCTTGGTGGCTGATTTTGACTACCATGTGTTGCGATCATTGGATATACTGTAGAGAGCACAATTCTCACTCTCACCATCATTGGTGTAGTACTTTGGTATCTTCGAACGAGAAGAACAAGTAAGTCTAAGAGTGCATTTTAACATTTTTGTTTCCTGTGGGAATTAAGTGTTTTATTCAAGTTCATCATATTCCACCTACACATCCCCATTGTCTGTTGAGCAATCACATAAAACATGTCTGAAACCTCTCATACAGCAACATACTCTTTATAATAATCTACATAGGCTTTAAAATGTTCAGCTGTTTGAAAAAGATAATTTAGACACAACCAACATCTGGACTCAATGCAGATGCAGCTCAAGTAATGTACATGTTATGAAGGTAATAAGCATTAAAGGTGAAGCTCTCAAAATGAAATCTAAATTAATGCAATTCCACATTATATTTGTTTTTGACTGACCTGCAGGCAAAAGGGTGAGAGAGGGAAATTATTATTTTTACTTAGGACAATTATTTTTCGAATAAATAGATCATCTGTCCAATCCAAATGAGTCCCCTAAATCTTCAAAATCGACCTGAAATGAATCAAAATCAACTCACAGAGTACAAATATTGGCATATTCCTTATAATTACCCCCAAACAACTGAAAAATTGTCAAAATCAGACAAGACATTTTTTAAAAACTCTTGTCCACATTGGCTAAAATGGTAATTTATTCTAATAATAATAATTATGCTGATTATGCAAATTGACCAACATATGCTAGATAGCATCTGGCAGTTTCTATGTGCTCTGTACCCAAACTACACATTTCTAACATAACACTTCGGTGTTCTCAACATTTCTGTATTCACAATAGGACTCAATGAGCTTGCAACTAGACTTTTAACCTTCAGAGTAGATTAAAAACCTGAGAAGTGGTTTGAGTCAGATTATGACCAAATGTAGAAAAGGAGGAAATGCTTCGCCTCTGTCAAATCTGGGGAACAATAGTATGGGAAAAGAGGGGGAAAAAATAAGCAAGGTGTAAGAAAGTCCCCTCTTTTTCATACGAGACGGAATGGAAATAATTTGTCAGATGAAAAAGAAACATAAATACTTAAAGCAAGATTTAAGTTCAACTAAACTCCTCTAAACAGCTTCAAGGGTCAAAGATAATCCAAGATGTTTTAAAGACATGTTTCAAACTTTGATTATTCATAAGATGAAAGTATTTCATAATTACATATAATAGGAATAGAGAAATATTCAGTTTTGATCCAATAACAATGTAATGTATGTGATATTTACCGTATGATGTGTCTTCTGTTTTACAGGGATCAGTGCTGGGACTCCTGTGTTTGTGCTGAAGGGAGAGGATTTGCTTCTGAATGTCACGGCAGCTGATGCTCTTCAGGATGTTTATAGTTTTTCATGGACATTCAATGAGAAAAAAAAAGTATTAACAGTTGAACCTGGCAAAAAACCACATGTATTTCCTAATTACACTAGAAGGGTTGAGTTTCCTGTGAACAATTTCTCTGTGGAATTGAAGAATCTCCAAGAGGCAGACAGTGGAGTTTATACTGCTGTAGTGACAACGAGTTCAGGAGGCGACACAGAAGCAGCTAAATACAAGATTAAGGTTCAAGGTAGGTTTGTTAACCTCTCAAACACTGATAGTTTCAGTGGTCTTGTTTCTAAAACTCTTCACCTGCTTCTTCCCTCCTCAGATCGAGCGTCTCTCCCTCTCCTCACAGTGAGCTCTGTCTCCAGAAACTCTTCCTCCTGTAGCTTCACTGTGACCTGCAGCTCACAGGACTCTCACATCAACAGCACTTTCAGGTGTGACAACCAAACCTACAGTCAGGAGGGAGGAGAGCGGTCAGAGGGGATCCCTGATACTTTTCTCCAGGTCCACCAATCAAGTGGATCGATCATCTGTAACCATAGCAACCATGTCAGCTGGACCAACACTACCAGAACAATCAAAGATGTCTGCGCCAAACCTTATGGTAAGACTGAAAGAGAAAACTACTTCCTGATAATAACACACAGTTTAGAGTCAGAACATCAGAGCATACAAGGTTTTTTTTATCAAAAACTTTTATGTGTCTGTAAATAAGATATATTTGTATTCCACAGTGTGACAAATATTGTACATTGGGTTTGTTACAAATATTGTAAAATCCATGTATTTGCAGTGCAAATATTGCTAACTATATTTGTCCTCGTCTCAACATGACCTCTTTTAGTGTCCGCTGCTGTGAGCAGTGTTTTTCAGACAGGACAAGAAAACTAGAAGAGTGCATAACACCAAATTAAAAGCTTGTTTTTCTTAATGGTTTCAGTTAAACCTGTATAAAAAAATAAAATGATGAGTTATCTTTCACTTTTCAACTACAATGAAATGTTTTAATTAAGTGTTTTGTAGTTTATGAAACTAAACTGGGAATTAGTCGGTGAAATTGGGGAAGTTTCTGCTCCAGTAATTTGACTATTAAAACTAGCTATCATTATCTACCAGCGTTTCTTTGATTAAACAAGAGCCAGGCAGTGCTTAACTGTGCTTATTCAGTGACCTTTGGAAGTTTCACATTGAACTGAATAACTGTTTTGTTTAACATATTAGGGTTAAAGCAAACAAATGCAATTATTTCTTACAACAGATCAGGTCTGCTACTAAGATATATTTGTGTAATTAAATCTAACAGTCTGGCAGGATGTGAGGCAGTGACACACTTGACTAAGTTTATGAATTTAACCGAGCATTATAATGTGGCTTATGTTTTTATTTACAGATCCTGACCCACCAAACCCTGTTCCCATCATTTTGGGAGTATTGTTCACAATTCTCATTCTCGCCATCATTGGTGTACTTTGGTGTCTTCGAAAGAGAAGAACAAGTAAGTAAGAGTGTATTTTATCAAAAACATTTATTTTTGTTTTACTGTTTGTGGGAATTTAGTGTTTTATTCAAGTTCATCATATTCCATACATCCTCATTGTCTATTGAGCCATCACATAAAACATATCTGAAACCTCTCATCCAGCAACTCTTTATAATATTGTCTTTAAAAGATAATTTAGACACATATACAATATCTGGACTCAAGTCAGATGCAGCTCAAGTAATATAAATCTTATGAAGGTAATAATCTTTAAAGGCGAAGCTCTCAAAATGAAATGTAAATTAATGCAAATCCACATATATTTGTTTTTGACTGACCTGCAGGTAAAAGAGTGATTATCGAGAATACAGTTTATGATACTGCTCAGGTAAGAGACAAGGTATTTTTTACTTTTCACTCAAAAATGTAATTTCTTTTTGATTTTGAACAAATTAAACAGACTTGGACTGAATATGAAGAACAAGCTAAATCCATAACTGGAGCCTCAGACAGTTATATTGCCTACTGTGCACACTAATCACTATGCACACTAATCACTGTGCACACTAATCACTATGCACACTAATCACTATGCACACTAATCACTATGCACACAGAGTATCTGCATATATGTATTTGCTATATACTGTATATTATCCCTGACTCCTTTCTACACCACCGTCTGCCTGCAGTTCCAGGTCCTGCTGCTCACATTTCTGGTTGAGCTGCTTGCTCTTTTAAAGCTTTGGATCCGACTAACCTGATGCACCGTGATGCTTCTCTCCAAACCTGCTGCTGAGTCTCTGTCTGGCAATATCTGTATTCAAACTGCACTGTGTTTCTTAGTGATGCGTATTTGTTTGCTTGTGTGTGTTTTGTTTCTTTCTTTTTTTAAATATAGTTTTCCCATAAGTTGATGCACTGATGGAACGATGCTCCTTCTTCTAAAACTCAAAAGGTGTCATGTTCTTAAAACTCTTCATGCTGGTGTCGTAAACATAATGCAGACACAGTGACATTTCTTTCATGCATATCACAAACATGATCACAGCTTTGCTTCCTATTTTTGTCACACAGCCGTTAACCAAAGCTATGTGACTTCCTGCTGAGCCGAGTGGTTTGTACTTTTGCATTTTCTTCTACAACACATACTGAGAGCAGAAGCCTCTCACGGGAAAGCTGCACTTGAGATACATTTGATTTCAAACCGTGTGATAGCTGTGTGAAAAGTTAAACACAGTAACGTACAGATAACTGTTTTAAGAGAACCAGACATTTTAATATTTTGTCTCAGAACAAATGAACGGAAGAGGGAAACCTTGATTCCCCATGTCTTTCTCTAAATGCAAAGTACTGTATGTGTTAGCAGTGCAAATGCTTTTTTTGTGTGTGCTTATTTGGCCTTACTCTACTTTTGATTAATAACATCCAAAATGTCATGCCTTTTAGCTGAAAATACAAAATAATCTTACATTTTTGTTAAACACCATTATCACTTTTTCAGTCAATAATATGGAATTGTATTGAATTTGAGGAATATATGACATAAAAATACAATATTATACAAACAACCTTTGGTAAATCAATGTTTTGTGACGTTCCAGTTCGGACCTCCAGCCCGGACTCAGGATCCAACAGATGATGAAGATTCAGCTCCACCTCTGTCCTCCACCTACGCTTGTGTTGGTCCTCACACTGGACCCGCAGCACCCACTGAGACTAGAAACACAGCTCAGCTAGAGAGTGTGTACGCTCAGGTAAAAAAGACCACACCAGGTCCTTGTAAATGATCAGGAGTCGTATTCCACACACTGCATTTGTTGGGATTACGATTTATGGCAACTGAGCCATGGACTTTATTTTCACGTTACCCTCTTTTGGTGTGAAAATCCTAAACCACGTCCTGTGTCTGCTCCCAGAAGTGCTCTAACTCCACCTTCAATGCACAGTTGTGATTGGTTAATGATCGGTTAAAAGGACTCATCAGCTTTTCTTGCAGTTTAGGAATTCTGAATCTCTGTGGCTATGGCTGCAATCTTGACTCATAGGTGTGACGGCCCCAGAGCCTGTGGCCTGTTTTTAATGGCGCATTTCCACTGCAGCGGCGTAGCCCCAATTAAGCGTCCGCCCCTACACACGGCGGCGTGCGTTACCGCTTGGCGGTGGGCGTGTCTGAAGCTTGTGGATTTTTTACGAACAACGCGACCAACAACCAATCACATGAATGTCCCGCCCCGGATATACAAAGCAAAGCATTCATGCTACATCCATGCTGGCTAAATATACTGTCTATGCTTGCTAGCTGTCCATTCAAACGAAGTACACTGGCTATAAACTCCCCAAACAGGCGAAAACCTACCAGTTTCACCCACTGTCTCTGCCACCTCCCCCCATGCCTGGCTCCTCCGGTTTGTATCCCTGTATGTAAAGAGGGACTGGTCATATAGTACCGGGTGATTCCCTAACGCCACGATAATTTCCTCCTCCATTTTTTGACATGGGAAATAACTGCGGTCTGGCTCTCCCAACATACACGCGGTTTGATTGGCTAGCGCTTGTGCTGTCAGATTTGCATACGCGGGATTTGATTGGCTGACGCCTCCGTCGAGGCGGCAAAAGTAGAACATTGCTCTACTTTTGCAGCGAGCACCGCGAGAGAAGCTACGCTTTGCTCCCACAATGCAGTTCGGCGAATCGTGACGTCACCCCATTCAAAGTGAATGGGCAGAAGCGTTGAAGCGGTAACGCACGCCGCCGTGTGTAGGGGCCGTTACGCGTCCTCGCTCAGGCCTCGGGCTGCCTCGCTGGCCGTCCGAGGCCGTGGCGCATTTCCATTACAGTTTAGGACCTGGGGTAGCAACGCAGTGTAGGCGGGGCGATCGGCTTTTTGGCGGGCTTTTTGGGCGGAGCGACGCTGGGTAAAACTGCAGTGGCGTCATCTTCAATGCGACACAACTCACAAAACACACACAACAATGGAGGATGTGGAAGCGATCGTTTACTTGTTTCTTGGTGTGTGGCTTGTTACCATGCTGTGCTCTGCATAACCTCTGCGAGAGTCATGGAGAGGACTATGATGATGGGTGGAATGCACCAGTAGCAGCAGAGCCTGGGGTAGCAGTGGCTCAAGGTGCAGAGGAGGAGGGCACTGACATCAGAGAGAGTTTGATGCGCTACCTGAATACCTACATATGTATTGAACATAAATACATCTTTTTTTTTTCATATACATGTGTTTGTCAAATGTTTTAAACAAATGTTGTTATCTGAATTGAATATTTAGTAAATATTTGAATTTCAAGCACCAGTAAGTACTGCCCCATAATAAGAACATTTGAGGAAATATCAGATCATGAAAAGAAAATCTTTCTAATCAATTAAGCGAATATCAAAGCTAACTATAAACATAAATACTAAAGTGTAAAACACAGCAAAACTATATTCATAAATGCAAGTGTAAAATAGTCTGGACAATTGTAAACATGGATGGAGGCTAAAGTATCCACAACATAAAATAATATATTAAAATATAACCTCAATCTTTCTTCTAGACATGTTAAAAGCTTGCTTGAATGGGTTATAGGTTTCTTCTTTTGTTCTCTCGTCTTTGAAATATATAAGGAATGTGTTGTTTGAGTCTAGTAGAACGAGGGTATTACAATTGAGCAATTTCTACTACATGTATTATGTATTTATCATACATTCTTAATACTATTACAAAATAAACATGTAATAATGTTTTAGAGGAGGACCTCAAGCTAGCAAACTCAATTTATTGCTTTAAATCTCTTAAAATTAACTTATATCTTATGGGCCTTTTCCTAACTGATGGTGTTTGTTATTGCTTTATAAATTCATGTATGTTTATATCTTCTCTAAATCAAGATTATGTGAATCTGATTTTTTTCTGTTGGGTGCAATTCATTATCAACAAAAGATAAGATAAGTCAAAGAAGTACTTTATTGATGGCAGTATAAAAATACAAAAAAAATGTTGTATCAAAAAGGCATGCCATTAAACAATACAAATAAAAAATGTAAAACTGTATTGCAGCCAGCATAAATATACATGGCATTGTAAAAATAAATATAAAATGCACATTTTAAATACAATAAATAAACAAGAAAGTACAAATGTTGCATTTAAAAATTAACTAGATAAATATATAATATGTACAATAACTATTAAGGTTATTTGAAGTATCACCGAGGAGACGGGCCACGTCGGCTGCCCAGTCCCCCTAGCACCTCGCCAAGAGTGCGCAGGAAGGCTAGGTTGAAGGTCTCTGCTTGAGCGGCCTCCTCCCTTCTCAAGACGGCCTCCTCCCTTCTCAAGACGGCCTCCTCCCTTCTCAAGATGGCCTCCTCCCTTCTCAAGGCCGCATCCAACTCCCATCTCCGCTCAGCAGACGCTTTGGCCCAGTCCAAGTGCCGTTCCTGCTGGGCCATGTGCTGTTCATGGTGCCGTTCCTGCTGGGCCCGATCCTCTCCTCCTCGTTTCCTCTTGCCTGGGTGACAATAAGATAATAATTAGCAATAAGGAAAAAACACTGGACAGGTACAGGTCACACAAGGATATAAGAATAACATGTATAAACAGAACAACAGTAAGGTGAACTAAAGAAAGTCCTGGCCCTAGATGTTTACAATGATTGTGAATTACATTATGTCCAGCCTGTTGATAATGAATATAAATATATGTATATGATAGGATGTCACACACAACTGTACTAGCTGCTTACTAGCTAAGACTTTACTTGTAACAGAGCATTTCCACACAGTGGTATAGCTTATTTTAATTACTGACGATGGATGATCCAAGGTTTAAAAAAACAAAACACAATTCCAGTCGTTTTGCCTTTTCTATTTCTTACCTAGACCCACACGCTGCGGTGTCGTGATGGCACTCGGCGTTGGTGGTTGAGTTGGTGTCGCTTCTTCGGCTGGTGTCTGTGGTCGAGCTGGGGTCCGTTCTGGATTCGATGACGATGTTGTGGACGGAACCCTGCCATCACCCGTTGTTCGGGAATGTTCCTCCTCACTAGTCCCAATGTAATCATCTAGAACAGCAAAATGACTTGTTAATTCCACAAACTACTGCAGCACAATACTAAATAGCAACAACAACTATAGAAAAGAAAAACTGAACGTAAACAATGGCACATATGGTGTTAGCAAACAATAGCTCTAGCTAAGGCTATCTGCCTAGGCTATCTGCCTTAGCTAGCTATGTAGCTCTTCGGGGCTCCATAAAAGCATGGGTTGTCGAACATTAATGTAAGGATTAAAATAGACTTATTTGTTAGAAGTGAGCGTACCTTGCAGGGACTCCAGTAAAGCCGTTGCAGAGTCCAGGCCTCCGTCCCTCCCAACGTTGGCCGGTCTATGGCGTAAATCTGGTCCAACAAGTCGAACCACTTCCATTGTTTCCTACCCGCACCACTCGTGTTATTGTTGTCCTTTACTTGGCAATATTCACTCTTCATCTTTTTGAGTTTTTCCCTACACTGCAGGAAAGTCCTCGACAATCCGCGTTCGGACATCTGTGCAGAGACATCCTGGAACACTTTCACATTTCGCGTTGTTCCGTCGAGCTCCCGCTGGATTTTATCATCCCCAATGAGATTAAGGAACGTCGTCACCTCCTCGGTCGACCACGGTGTGCTTTTCTTCGACGTTGCCATTTTTGTAGCTCCTCCGTTTACAAAATGCTGTTTATAAAAATGCTGCAAGCTTGCCTCTAGATATATATGCGACGCTAGGGATGATCTCGCGCACGATCTTGTGACGATTCTCTCTGACCAATCAGCAGTCGAGAGTGTTGACGTCACTCACTAGTTCAGCCCTGGCCCTGGCCTGATAGAACCACCATTTTATGGGGCCGGAAAAAGTACCCGCTAGCCGGTGCTAGGCTATATGGAAAGGCCACCAAAAACTGGCCTGGCCGCTTGAGGACGGTTAAGGACGCTTAAACGGGGCTACCCGCTGCAGTGGAAATGCGCCATTAGTGGTGTGCATGTGTGTTGCAGGTCCTTTGATTGGGGTGGAGCTGAGGAGACAATCAGCATAACTGGGGACACCTGGCCGGAGCCCAGGTTCTACTTAAGCCCAGCTACCCGGAGTCACGGGGCCTTCGCCACTCCTGTGGGGAGACTCTCGCCGGGATCCTTTCCCCTCGCCCAGCCTCTCAACATTTGTGTTGTTTTTGGTGTTGCCACAATAAATGTGCCGTGGTTTTTGGAAATCCTTGAACGTCTCTCTCTCTCTTTCCGTTGTGGCCTACTAGCCGGTCATAACATAGGACATTATTTATTGACTCCTCTTAGACAATCCTGGGACAACATTACATTTTTTTTACATCTTAATGTTTGTCATTTTTTGTATATCTTTCATTTCTATCTGTTGTATGCACCTGATCCTATTAGTCTATTTTGAAATATTGGAAAGCAATGATGTTTGGCACATTTTTGTGAACGTTTCAAAGACTTTAGCTAACTTGAAGAGCAACAGGAACCACTGATCCTAGTAAGCATCAAGCTAATTAGAAGATGAAACCCTTGCAAATTCACACATCACAGCACACACAGTGAAATATGACCTCTTGGGGGTTGGGGGTGTCTGATGCCTTGCTCAAGGACACCATGGCAGAGCCCAGGGTTGCGTTCCGATTATCCAAAAATCAGCTCCTAAGTTCTAACCCTATCTCCTATTCCTTGACCTCTGAGTGAAACGTCACGGGGTTAAGGGATAGTGGATAGGAGAATTCAAAAGGACTTAGGAGAAGAGACTGTGGCACTTTAGAGAATCCGAATGCACTTTCACTATCCGACGTGTTTATGATGCGCCAGCGGACGTCATGAATGTGCGTCTGCTGCTGTGGGGAAACTATGGAAACTACAGTTTTCTATATAACGGACTACAACATGGATGTTCAATAAGAACGACGGACTCATCTAGAGACTCTGCACCGTGCTCTGACGCTGTTGTTTTATGCTTTATGAACGTGGACAACAGAGAAACATATTCTTCATGACCAAAGTTGGAATTGAAATAAAAAAGGAAAGTGAAACTTATGCTCGTCACCCTCTCCCTCCGGTCCACATTAATACAAATGATCCCAATACGTATGATTGTATGAACTATGAAAAGATCTTAAAATCAATACAAATGTATTTATTATAAACGTTAGTCCTTAACATCTATCACTGTGTAATCACCATTCAAACATCTTTTAAAAGTTGAACAAACTCCACACAGCTCAGTAAAGACTGTGAGATGTTGACTTTATTTGATAATTTCAGTAAAAACTAACGTTCATATTTCTCTTTTTGATTATAATACTGATGAACGTTCAAAACAAAGCACTTTGGCAACTTACCACATACGTTTAAAAATGCTTAATAAGAACCGTAACGTTCATGATATCATGCTAGGTTGATGCTTAGCTAAGCTAACTATGAAACACTTTAACTGACAGGTCTCAGGAATCAGGATCAACTGTGTAAGGTAGCTTCTAGCTTCATGTCGAACACAGACAGTAAGTCAACATTTCCCAGAGAGCTTTCTTTGAAATCACCAAGTAACGCTAAAAAACACAACATTTAGATTGTATGACAAAGTGTTTATTTAATATATCTGGCTAGCTATAGCTACTTGCTAACGGTTTAGCTTACCCGCGTGATTCAAAGTAACGTCAACGTAGCTATAATGTATGCTTTGCTTACATGTTCGCATAGCTTGTAAGTTTACTGACAGGTACATACCTTGTTCACCTGGCTCAGGTGGTGGCTCTGGGGTTGTTGTGTGAGCCACCACTTGAGAATTGCCGTCTTTTTTATTAAAGAAATGTCTAATGTCCATCTTCAGAATCTCCGCGTCCGGGGCTGACAGTTTAAAGTTTAAACATTGTCACAGAGGACAGGAACGTACCTGTCAGCCAATAAAACACGTTTATTTCCATGCAACTCTCTGATTGGTCTGGTGGCGTCGTCTTGCCTCTGTGTTGCATTCACTGAACATGGGAAATTACATTTCTGCCGTCCGTCCTATAGGTAAAGTAGGTTAATGTATTATATTATTGAGGGAGAATTTGTCCGGGGCTAAAGAAAAAACATCCGGGGCTAAAGCCCCGGATGCCTACCCCAGGCGACGCCCCTGGTACTCAGCATTGAATCAAAACGCACTACAGCTGTTGATCTTAATAAGTTTGTGAGGCGTTTTGCTGAACAAAATAGTAATCGCCGCATTCAGCTGTAATAGACATGCCAACGTGATGCTCTGCTCACGGATGACTCGATGAGAATAACAAACTGTTAAGATGATGACCTTGTATGCGTGTATATATTTTTTTCTTTGAGGGGGTCTGCCCCCAAAAAACTGTTTTAAGTCCTGAGAAAGTAAAATAAGACGGTGTGTAAAACTACACTGCCCAGCCAACAGAAAGTAACCACTTTGATTTAACTAGGCCAGTAGGTAAGGACCTTCCACTGGATAATAACTGCAGCGATGTTTTAGCTGAATAGACGTTTTTTAACCCTAGCTGATGCAATTAGTCACTTCTTTAATGTTTGTTCTTTCGGATGTAAAGTCAAGGTTGTAACTGTATATCAATAATGATATAATTACTTGTTTTTCAAATTTGAAGGAGGGTGAGCAAGCATCTTGATGAACATTCATCATTAACTCCTCCAAAAAATATAGTTTATTCAATAATAAATGAATATGTGAATCATAACAGTTCTTCACTATATCTGTAAAGCGTCTTTGAGCACCTGTAAAACCGCTAACAAATGAAATCTATTATTATTATTATTATTATTTATTAACAGTGCAACTCATCTGATTGGTCAATCCCTCCATTTTTTTTCACCAAGGGAAGCCAATTTCGGCTGGCCTCCTCTCGCAGCAGAGAGTGCAATCTACTGTTTCACCATAACATCTAGAGGGACGCTGTTTCACTCTTTGTAAAATACTCAATGAGAATGGGGGAGAGACCAAAGGGGAGAGACGGGCCGGCAGCAACACACAACAAATAATTTCCGAAACTAAACGAAGTGTTTTTATTTATTTATTAAAATTAGCCTCCTCCTTGGCCTCCAGGAGAAAACGCCACTATAATAAGTCGTAATAAGGGCATGAACAATCGGCCTATATGGTCGTTTTTTGTAGGAGGACAGGCTGATGCAGATACATTGTAAGTATACATATTTATATCCATGTTTGCTGCTTGCTGCTTTGAGGCTGCACACTTTTGTTGTTGCATTTCTACATTTCTTGGTGTGCCACAAATTGCGGATCCATGAAATATCATCAAATCAGCAGCAGACATGTTGTATCTCTAAGGGCTTGTGCATGCACATTACAAATAAAATAGGGACTCACTAGTCTGACAACGTTGATGGTGTCTAAAAAAAAAACTATTGGAGAACTATTTATTTATTTGTTGTTGTTGAGCTTCTCCATGAGATGAACCGTGATGACAGCAGACACCATGATGATCAGACCCACAGAGAACACACACGTCTTCACCAGGCACACAGATAACCCCTCTGGATCTGAAACACAACAAACAGAGAGTTTCACATCAGAACCGACACAGAGATCCAGACTGAGACGCACTGAGTGGAAGCAGCAACGCAGTGATTACTACTTTAACAGTTTGAGTACATTACAGTTTGCAAGTACTTTGAGTCCTCCATTGTAAAATATTTTTTTAATGGTTGTGAAATACATGCATTGCAAAGTGCAGTTGAGTTTTACAGACTGTCGATATGCATCATGCATTGTAAAACGGCATTTTGGCTGTTAAATGTTGATTATTCTGTTCTTCAAATATGCAGGTATTTTTGTACTTATACAAATATTCAAGTTCAAAGTTTTCTATAAAGGTTCTACATAGGTTCTGTATATATATGAGACAAACAGCACATTCAATGCGTAAAACATGATGTACTGAATTAATCTTGTATTCTAAGGTTTCTTCAAATTAAATTGTTCACATTTAACACCTCACAAAGAAGTTTAGTTAAACTTTCAATTCCAATCTGTGTGTTATGATCAGGAAGTAGTTTCTCTTTCAGTCTTTCCAACAAGCTGGTGGCAGACATCTTTGATTGTTTTGGTGTCGTTGGTCCAGCTAACATGGTTGCTATGGTTACAGATGATCGATCCTCTTGATTGGTGGACCTGGAGAAAAGTATCAGGGATCCCGTCTGACCGCTCTCCTCCCTCCTGACTGCAGGTTCTGGTGTCACATGTGAAAGTGCTGTTGATGTGAGAGTCCTGTGAGCTGCAGGTCACAGTGAAGCTACAGGAGGAAGAGCTTCTGGAGACAGAGCTCACTGTGAGGAGAGGGAGAGACGCTCGATCTGAGGAGGGAAGGAGCAGGTGAAGAGTTTTAGAAACAAGACCACTGAAACTCTATCAGTGTTTGAGAGGTTAACAAACATACCTTGAACTGTGATCTTGTATTTAGCTGCTTCTTTTATGTCTTCTGAAAGATTTGTCACTCGAGTCGAGCGGGATAATCTCCACTGTCGGCCTCTTTGAGATTCTTTAATTTCACAGTGAAATTGTTCACAGGAAACTCAATCCTTCCAGCATAATCAGAAAAAATATTCGGATTGTTGCCAGGGTTAACTGTTAATACACTTTTTCATTGCATTTCCAAGAAAACTAAAAACATCCTGAAGAATAACAGCTTTGGTAACATTATAGTCGTAGTTATCATAGTTTTTATTCAAGTCTTTTTCCGCCCACTCTTTTCTCCTTCTTACCTCAAATATGGTCAAAAGTCTTCTGAAAGTAAACAGACTTGTAATAATAAATATTTTACCATTCTTCTCCTCGTTAACTATGACTACTACCCCTAAAGACACAATTTGCCCTGTTTTGGGGGAAATGGAACCCGATGTAGGATATCACTGAAACATTCTGTCTTTTCAACTATCAGAGTCTTTTCACTGGGATTTTCTTCAACCTTGTCCTTCATTTTCTACTTCTCACTCACACCAGTTTTGCTCCTTCTAAGTGCCCTTGAGCTATAACCTCTAATTGCTCTTAATTGCAGTGTAGCATAGCAGGGACAGCGTTGAAGAACCAAAGAAGCAAAGTAATGTAATGTATCAAAAAACTCAAAATAATTTCAAATTATAATAACATTAAGTTCAGTATGCTGGTTTTACCTAATTTTCTCCAGAACATGTTTTTTTCTTTAAACTTCTGTTTTAAATGTTTTATTCAAAAATAATTGGCTTCTAATGCAAAGCACTGACAACCAGGCTTTGTTTTCTGCATTTTGCCCCTGAATAACCGACTGTTTTTATGGATAAACGATTTATTGTTATAGGCCAGGGGTGTCAAACTCAAGGCCCGGGGGCCACATCCGGCCCGCGACTTCATTTTATGTGGCCCTGCAAGAGCTTGCAAAGAATGTAATACGTTTATTATACGATTAAATTCCGCTTTACAGAATCAGGTTGCCCATAAACTACATGTCCCAAAATGCATCTCGTTTTGTGACAGGCCCACTGAAGAGACTTGCAATTATTTACTTTCAGACGTAGTTAATTACTAAGTCATTATCCTATCCGATAATAATCCAATTCAGAGGCAATAATGTAATATAACACATTATTTTATATATATTATATATTTATATATATGTATATTTATATAGTTACAGCCGGCCCTTTGAGTGCAACTATAATGCTGATGTGGCCCGCGATGAAATTGAGTTTGACACGCCTGTTATAGCCAGTAAGAAGCTAACAGTTTTTTGACTGCAAATAAATTCTCTTGAGAAAACTCCACATGTCACTTTTTGATCTTACAATCTTGCAATACAACTATTATAACTTTTGTACAGTTTATTGTTTAACATTTTTTTATATTTCCATGATGAAGCAGGACATATTTCCTGTAATAAAATTACATAAAAATGTAATAAAATCCTTAAATATAAATATATAAGGTGGCAGACATAATTTAATGAATTTTAACTGAACAATAACTGAATGAGTTTGTTTCACTCTTAGACCAGCAGGGGCACCAAATCTATGCAGACTTCTGCAATAAGTACATTAATTAACTGTCTCATCGATGTTTGTCTGAATGAATATGATAATATTAACAATCATATTATTCCTATCAGCTGTCAATCACTGTTATGATTCACATATTCATTTATTATTGAATAAACTATATTTTTTGGAGGAGTTCATGATGAATGTTCCTCAAGATGCTTGCTCACCCTCCTTCAAATTTGAAAGACAAGTAATTATGATCATGTATCATAAATCAAAAGATTCAAAGGAACAGTTCAGCGCCCCACAACTTAATTGCAAACAGTTACAACCTTGACTTTACATCAGAAAGAACAAACATTAAAGAAGTGACTAACTGCATCAATTAGGGTTAAAAAACGTGTATTCAGCTAAAACATAAACATCGCTGCAGTTATTATCCAGTGGAAAGCCCTTACCTACTGGCCTAGTTAAATCAAAGTGGTTACTTTCTTTTGGCTGGGCAGTGTAGTTTTACACACCGTCTGATTTGACTTTCTCAGGACTTAAAACTGTTTTTTGGGGGCAGACCCCCTCAAAGAAGAAAAACATTATACACACGTAAGGTCATCATCTTAACAGTTTATTATTCTCATCGACTCATCCGTGAGCAGAGCATCAAGTTGGCATGCCTATTACAGCTGAATGTGGCGATTACCATCTTGATCAGCAAAACGCCTCACAAACTTATTAAGATTTAAAGCTTTGGTGTGTTTTGATTCAATGCTGAGTACAGCCAAACTTGACAGGCTCTTCTCTGTCATTGTAGACCGCAAACAGTGGCAGCTCCAGAGTATTTGTGTTGGGTAATCTATGGTAGGGCTAACCCATGTAGCGGTGGGGCTAAAGTCAGTATTTGCAATGTAATTACATACACGCTCCCTTTGACAGTGAAACGCCACGCGTGAGGTTTAGATTATTTCCCTGTCTCAATCCAAATTGAACTGTATGAAATAAAAAGGCACATTTGTCTTGTAGTAAATAAAAAGGGCGACCTGGAGGCTCGAGCCAATCCTGCAATTTCCCCACAAGTGAAAGAGTTGACATGCTGAAAACCCAACCCCTGCAGGGGGGTCTGGGGGGATTCTCCCCCAGGAGATTTTTTGAAATACTAACATAAAATATACATTCTGGTAGCCTACTCTATTGAGAAGAAAAATAAATACATCTATTACTACACGACATATTTAAAAAAATGAATGCCATTTTAGTTTTTTGTTACTTTGTTCTGAAAGCTGAACCTGCTGCTCCTCACAGAGAGAAGAGGGAAGAGGCTGTGTGAATTACTTTACATTGTGGATAAGGGTGGATAGCCCCCATTGTTCTGTGTGTCAAAATGAAAGACATCAAACCGTGGGGTCTTATTTCATTACGTGTTGATAGAAATCAACACGTCGCCCAATCGCCGCCAATCATATTTCCACGCTCGTTCCAGGGCCGGGGTTACAAGGCTCGCGTCTTGTGCTGCATTCACTTGCACTCGGACATTAGAGATTTTCTCTCATAAATGTCCGATGAGCCACAACTTTTTTTTCAAAACAAAGCTGCCAACTGGGGTAGCAGCTGGGGTGACAAGGCATTTTTCTGAGGTGGCAGCTGCCACCCCGTGCCACCCTGTAGAACCGCCACTGTCACTCGAGCAGTATAAACTCCACTGTCTGCCTCTTGGAGATTCTTCAATTTCACAGAGAAATTGTTCACAGGAAACTCAATTCTCCCTGTATAGTCATCAAACACTTTTTTTAAATTCATAAATAAATGTTACTAAAACGTTATTTTCATAAAACTTCCAAGAAAAATATTCTAAATCCCCAAGAACACAGCGTTGGTGACATTCAGGAGCACATCCTCTCCCTTCAGCACAAACACAGGAGTCCCAGCACTGATCCCTGTAAAACAATAGAGACATCATACAGTAAATATCACACACAATATACTGTATGGATATTACTATATTTGTGTATTTTATTCATGACAAATATCTGATCACAATGAAATCCAGGCTTAACATTCAACCCAGTGACAGTAATAGTCATAGCCATCATAGTTTTTATTCAATTCTTTTTTAGTCCACTTGTTTCACTGGGATTTTCTTCAACCTTGTCCTTCATTTTCCTCTTCTCACTCACACCCTTGAGCTATAACCTCTAATTGTTCTTGATTGCAGTGTAGCATAGCAGAGACAACATTGATGAACCAAAGAAGCAAAGTAATGTAATGTATCAAAAAACTCAAAATAATTTCACATTATAATAACATTAAATTCAGTGTGCTGGTTTTATGTAATTTTCTACAGAACATTTTTTTTCTTTAAACTTCTTCTGTTTTAAATGTGTTATTCAAAAAATAATTGGCTTCTAATGCAAAGCACTGACAACCAGGCTTTGTTTTCTGCATTTTGCTCCTGAATAACCGACTGTTTTTATGGATAAACGATTAATTGTTATAGGCAGTAAGAAGTGAACAGTTTTTTGACTGCAATCTCAATCTTTATTTATTTATATAGCACATTTAAAACAACCTTCAGTTGACCAAAGTGCTGTACAGGCAGTAACTACAATATTAAATAACACAATGGGAGAATTAAAAACATAATAAAAAGCACAATAACTAGAAACATATAAAAAATAAATAAATAAAAAACACATACAAATATAAAAATGTAATGTTCAACTAGTATTAAAAGCCAGTGCAAAGAGGTGAGTTTTTAGCTGAGATTTAAAAAGTTCAATAGACTCAGCAGTCCGGATATGTGCTGGGAGGCTGTTCCACAGTCTGGGAGCTGCAACACTGAAGGCCCTGTCACCTCTGGTTTTTTTCCTGCTCCGAGGAACCACCAACATATTCTGCTGAGCTGAGCTGACTGCAAATAAATTCACTTGAGAAAACTACACATGTCACTTTTTGATCTTACAATCTTGCAATAAAACTATTATAAATGTTAAACAGAGTATTGTTTAACATTTTTATATTTCCATGACGAAGCAGGACACATTTCCTGTAATAAAATGACTTTACTCTGAGTTACCTTTCTCTGTAAGACTCAGACATCACTTCCTCTTCTTTCGTTTGTGAGCACTTCATGTCATTATACAAACAAAGGAAGGTTATCTACCCCTGACATGTTTTAAGATGAAACATCTCCAATAACTTGTTCTGAGTACATTTTTCAAACTGAAGAAGCCTGCTCACATACTTGAGCTAAATCTGATAAATGTTAAAACATTGAATTAGACTTGTTTTTATCGTACCTTGTGCCTCAGTGCAGACCAGCAGCCCCAGAATCACGAAGTGGAACATGACAGTCTCTAAATACTCCATACAATAATGTGTGCTTCCTGTTTGGCTCTAACACCACCAAGTATTTTCACAGTTGTTTTTTTTTCTTTTAAAACCACACAACCTTTTGCATGATGTGAAGACGTGAACTTATATTTGCACCGTACCAACAAACAAACAACCAAACTGTGCTCCATTTTGCAAATAAGCAAAAGGTGTTGTGTTATCGAAACTCTAAATGTACATATAAAATGCTGTTAAAACACAATTCTGCAATTTTCTTCCATGCATATCACATCTGATCACAACTTTGCTTCCTGTGTTTGGCACTTACAAGTTAACCATATGTGACTTGCTGAGCCAAGCAGTTGGTACTTCTGCATTTTCTTACTCATTACATACTGAGAGCAAAATACTTTCAAAAGCAAGCTGCACTTGGGATACATGTTTCTGCAAACTGTGTGATAGTTGTGTGAGAATTAAAACACAGAAACGTACAGATAACTGTTTTAAGAGAACCAGACATCTTCAGTTTTAGTCCAGAACAACAACAAGAAAAACTAACATCACGCATTATTTGAATGTTGTCTTATTCTTACTTCCTATTCATCTAGAGTTTTGTGTAAGGACAGAGAGCCATGGAACAAAAAACAAGACACAAGCCAACTTGGATCAGAATCACTTCCCCATACAACACATCTTACGGAAAGAGGTTGTATTTTAAACCTTTCACTGTTGTTTACTGTGAATCACAAGGTAAGAACTTTATTTTATATTTCCTGTTATTGATCAACTTTTTTTGTTTTCAAAGTTAATGTTTTTGTACTGTAGCTCTACTTAAGCAATATACAGTAAGTAAGATTATACCCTTTATGTTTTATTTTTTTATTTAATAGTGTTAAAAAAAATGTTGCTCAATGTTATGGTGATGCTAATAAAAAATGTAAAATTGTATTGAGATATTTTTATATATACAGTTATGTCGGTAATGTAAAGGAAATGTTTCTCTAAAAGTGAATATGGATACATGCTGGTTTCAAAGACACAATAATAATAATAATAATAATGCATTACTTTTTTATTAGAGACGCCCCTTGATCTGAGGAACAACGCTCTAGCCCATTGTGCCAAGTCCAACACTACCCGGACATAAGCAACGAAGCTTTGCTGACAGGAAACTGGGGGAGATGGAGGCCCACAAAACGCTGTGACACTAAGCACGTATCACACTTCCGCAACACATTTGAAAAATGAAGTCGTTTGTTACATTTCTCTTTGTCGTTTATGAGCTTTATTTATGTGAATCACAAGGTAAGAACATTATTTTGTTGTCTTCTTTTGTTGATCTACTTTTTTTTGTTTTCACAGTCAAAGTTGTTGTACTGTAGCACTACTTAAACAATATAAGATTAGAAACGTAATGTTTTTTGATTCCTATATTTCAAATAGGTAGTATTTAGAAATGTATGCAATTATTAGTTATCTGCTTATTGTCATTTAATAAAGTAGTAATACTAATTAAATGTAAAATTGTATGTAGATATTTTGATATATACAGTTATGTCTGTTGAAACCACATCCAGGCACAAAGTCCTGGTGATGTAAAGGGAATATATCTTCAGTGTCAGTGAATGTGAAATACAGCAGAAACTTGAACCAAAATCTCCAGTCATCAGGATTATTAAATAGTATCTATACTTTTATGAATAAATTGATCGATATAAAGATTAACATTTTATTTTAAACACTTTTGTGTCGCGGTACGCACTTTTTCAGTCCTTTCAAGTAACAGTTTAGATATTTGTATATTTCATAGTGTAGTTGTCAGCATAATGAACCTGGAAATGTTGAATCCATCAAAGTTTTATGATGTGTAGTCCCGAGCACATAGAAACTGCTGGATTAAAACTCGCATATTTTTGGCAATTTGTACAATTAGAATAAATTGCGTGAATTAAAATAAACGTACTATGTAAACAATAGCTAAAAAAACTCTTGGCCGATTTGGAAAATCTTGGATTGGTCTGGCAGTTATTGAGGACGCTGAATCCATTTCTGACCGTTTCAGGATCAAAAGTGGCAAGTGGAAATAAATGTACTCTTGGTGGCTGATTTTGACTACCATGAGTTGCGATCATTGGATATAGAGAGCAACATTCTCACTCTCACCATCATTGGTGTATTACTTTGGTATCTTCGAACGAGAAGAACAAGTAAGTCTAAGTGTGCATTTCATCAAAAACATTTATTTTAGTTTGACTGTTTGAGGGAATTAAGTGTTTTATTCAAGTTCATCATATTCCACCTACACATCCTCATTGTCTGTTGAGCAATCACATAAAACATATCTGAAACCTCTCAAACAGCAGCATACTCTATATAATAATCTACATATAGAGCCTGTTCAGCTGTTTGAAAAAGATAATTTAGACACAACCTAAATCTGGAGTCAATGCAGATGCAGCTCAAGTAATGTAAATGTTATGAAGGTAATAAGCATTAAAGGTGAAGCTCTCAAAATGAAATGTAAATTATAGGGCCGGGACTCGATTAAAAAAATTAATCTAATTAATTAGAGGCTTTGTAATTAATTAATCGAAATTAATCGCATTTTTAATCACATATAAATATTTGACCTAAGAACAGTGAGAAGCAATTTTTTTCACATGGATTTTAGTATACCATTAGGCGCATTCACACTGCGGTACTTTTCCCACAAAGGTTCATGTGAATTTAGTTCATGTGAACTCTTTAGTTCGCATGAACTAAATACAGATCGCGTTCACACTGGAAAAAGTCCCTGGGGGAGGATTAGGCAAATGAAGCCGCTGACGTCACTTCTTCTTCTTCTGCTTTGGGTTTACTGGCAGGCCGCAAACCACTTCACGGCGTATATTGCCGCCCAAAGTCCCCGGCCGGAAGTCCCCGGAGTTGGGGACTGGCTTCAGTAGAAGCTGCTGGGACTCCCAGCAGCTTGTACTGAAGCCTTCCGAGTAAATCGCCAGAACGCCGACACCTCCTCATCTCCACCGCTCTCATGTTTTATTTTGTGTTGCCATAAGTTAGTCTCTCTGCGCTGGGCTAATGCTAATGCTAATAATGCTAATGCGAGGATAATAAAATGGCGGCTTCACAAAACTTTTTGGGAGTTTTACGGGGCGTGGTTTGCAATCCTTCCAGCCAATCAGAAATATAGCTCTTTTCTCACAAGAGAGCCGAGGTAAAAAGGTTCACATGAACTAATTTTAGTACCGGCTCTTTTTGGTGTGAACGCGTTAAAAGAGTTCACATGAACTAAGTTCACATGAACCTTTGTGGGAAAAGTACCGCAGTGTGAATGCGCCTAATGAGAACTTAGTTCATGAGAACTCTTTGAACCTGGGGGTGGATTAGGCAAATGAAGCCGCTGACGTCACTTCTTCTTCTTCTGCTTTGGGTTTACTGGCAGGCCGCAAACCACTTCACGCCGTATACTGCCGCCCAAAGTCCCCGGACGGAAGTCCCCGGAGTTGTTGACTGGCTTCAGTAGAAGCTGCTGGGAGTCCCAGCAGCCTTCCGAGTAAATCGCCAGAACGCCGACACCGCCTCATCTCCACCGCTCCCATGTTTTATTTTGTGTTGCCATAAGTCAGTCTCTCTGCGTTTCTGCGCTGGGCTAATGCTAATAATGCTAATGCGAGGAAAATAAAATGGCGGCTTCACAAAACTTTTTGGGAGTTTTACGGGGCGTGGTTTGCAATCCGCCCAGCCAATCTGAAATATAGCTCTTTTCTCACAAGAGAGCCGTACGAAAGTCCCTGCTCTCTAGCAGCTCTCTGCTCTCTAGCAGGAACTTTCGTGGGGGTAAAAAGGTTCTCATGAACTAATTTTAGTACCGGCGCTTTTTGGTGTGAACGCGATAAAAGAGGCTAACGTCCACGCTAGCTTCCACGCTAGCTGCTATATGTTTTGCATTGAGGTGATACTTGAGGCTTGATGTGCTGCGGTGATATGCGAATTCCTTTTTGCATAATTTGCACACAACCGTGCTCTTATCGACGCTTCCATCCGTCCGTTTTTTAAAACAACATTTCCCACTGTTGTTCACTGTGGTTTGTTGTTGTCTGAAGTCATGAACGTTAGTTGGTGCTCCAGTATAATCGGTACGCCTGAAACTCATCCAGTGAGAAACGTTCCGCGGTGCAAAAATAAGTGCGATTAAAATGCGTAAATTTTTTTACCGCGTTAATTTTTGTGTAATTAATTCATCTTAATTAACGCGTTAAAGTCCCGGCCCTAGTAAATTAGTGCAAATCCACATATATTTGTTTTTGACTGACCTGCAGGCAAAAGGGTGAGAGCACAGGAGGGAAAGTATTATTTTTACTTAGGACAATTCTTATTCAAATAAATAGATGATCTGTTCAATCCAAATGAGTCCCCTAAATCTTCAAAATCGACCTGAAATTAATCAAAATCAACTCACAGAGTACAAATAATGGCGTATTCCTTTAAATTACCCCCAAACAACTCAAACATTTTCCAAACCGGCCTAGATTTTTTTTAAACTATTGTCCACAGAGGCTCAAATGGTAATTCATGCTAATAATAATTATGCTGATTGTGAAAATTGACCAACATGAAAGTTAGCATCTGGCCGTTTCTATGTGCTGTGTAACTGAACTATACATTTCTATCATAACACTTTGGTGTTCTCAACATTTCCAGATTCACAATAGGACTCAATGAGCTGGCAACTTTTAACCTTCAGAGTAGATGAAACACTCTGGAAGTGGTTTGAGGCAGATTATAACCAAATGTAGAAAAGGAGTAAATGCTTCGCCTCTGTCAAATCAGGGAAACAATAGTATGGGTAAAGAGGGGGGGAAATAAGCACGGTGTGAGAAAGTCCCCTGTTTTTCATACGAGACCGAATGGAAATAATTTGTCAGATGAAAAAGAAACATAAATAAATACTTAATACTTACACCCACACCCGCTCCCGAGACCACATCACTCCCGTCCTCCAGAACCTCCACCGTCAAAGAATCAACTTCAAAGTCCTCCTCATTACTCACAAAGCCCTCAACAACCAGGCCCCCCCCCCCCCCCCCCCCCACCTCACAGACCTGCTGCACCACCACACCCCTTCCCGCTGCCTCCGCTCATCAGAAGCCAACCTCCTATCCATCCCCACCAATCACCGGACCTGGGGGGACAGAGCCTTCTCCGTCGCTGCCCCCTCCCTCTGGAACTCACTCCCCCAACCCATCAGAGACCGCGCTGACCTCACCACCTTCAAAACACTCACCTCTTCAATCTGGCTTTTAATGTGTGATTATTTTTGTATTATTTGACTTTAACTTTAACTATATATTTATTTGTTGTTCCTTCCTTTTCTTTTCCCTTCACTATATCTGTAAAGCGTCTTTGAGCACCTGTAAAAGCGCTAACAAATTAAATCTATTATTATTATTATTATTATTATTAAAGCAGGATTTAAGTTCAACTGATAAACTCCTCTAAGCAGCTTTAAGGGTCAAAGCTAATCCAAGAGTTTTAAAAAGATATGTTCAAACCTTGATAAATATGAGTATTTTATAATCATATATAGTAGGAATAGAGAAATATTCAGTTTTGCCCAAATAAACATATATTGTGTGATATTTACTGTATGATGTGTCTACTGTTTTACAGGGATCAGTGCTGGGACTCCTGTGTTTGTGCTGAAGGGAGAGGATTTGCTTCTGAATGTCACCAAAACTGTTGTTCTTGGAAAATTTGATAATTTTTCCTGGAAATGTAATAAAAGTAACATAGTAAGATTCACTTTTAATGACAAAGGAGTCTCTGCTAATTACACTCGAAGGGTTGAGTTTCCTGTGAACAATTATTCTGTGATCTTGAAGAATCTCCAAGAGGCAGACAGTGGAGTTTATACTGCTGTAGTGGCAACGGATTCAGGAGACGAAACAGAAGCTAAATACAACGTCAAAGTTCAAGGTATGTTTGTTAACCTCTCAAACACTGATAGAGTTTCCGTGGTCTTGTTTCTAAAACTCTTCCCCTGCTCCTTCCCTCCTCAGATCGAGTGTCTCCAGTAAATCTCACAGTGGTGAATAACTCTGTCTCCAGAAACTCTTCCTCCTGTAGCTTCACTGTGACCTGCAGCTCACAGGACTCTCACATCAACAGCACTTTCACCTGTGACACCAGAACCTGCAGTCAGGAGGGAGGAGAGCGGTCAGAGGGGATCCCTGATACTTTTCTCCAGGTCCACCAATCAAGTGGATCGATCATCTGTAACCATAGCAACCGTGTCAGCTGGACCGACACCACCATAATAATCAAAGATGTCTGCCACCAGCATGATGGTATAAGACTGAAAGACAAAACTACTTCCTGATAATAACACACAGTTAGTAAGTTTAGAGCTTTCAGTATAAGCATTTTTTAAGATTTTTTTTTATGAAAAAACAATTTAATATAAGTTTAAAAAGCAAACCTTTATGCGTCTTTAAATCAGTAAATAAGTATTCCAAGGTGTGACATATACATTGGGTTTGTTCCAATTATGTTTAAAGTCAAAACACTTTTTTTATCATTTAAAAAAACATTTAAAGGAAGAGATTCTCAGGAGGCAGAAATTAACCCATTGAAGCCATTATAAAATAACATGTTAGCAGTGAGCAGTGTTTTCTCTGACAGGAAATGAAAAAACACGTGTGTGTGTGTGTGTGTGTGTGTGTGTGTGTGTGTGTGTGTGTGTGTGTGTGTGTGTGTGTGTGTGTGTGTGTGTGTGTGTGTGTGTGTGTGTGTGGGGCAGAGTCTTTAAAAGTTTAAAGCTTGTTTTTTTTTATTGTCACATGTTTCAGTTAAACCTGTACAAACAAAATAAAATGAGTAGCCTTATTTTTACTACAATGAAGTGTTTTAATTAAGTATTTTGTAGTTTATAAAACTAAACTTGGAATTAGTCGGTGAAAGTTTCTGCTCCAGTAATTTAACTTGCAAAACCAGCTATCATTATCGACCAGCGTTTCTTTGATTGAACAATTTGCTCATTCAGTGACCTGTTGAAGGTTGGAAATGTCACGTTGAACTGAGTAACTGATTTAACATGTTAGGGTTGAATCAAACAAATTCAATTATTTCTTACTCAGGTCTGCAACTAAGATATTTTTGTGTAATTAAAACAGTCTGGCAGGATGTGATGCAGTAACACTAAGTTTATGAATGTAACCAAGCATTATAATGTGGCTTATGCTTTTATTTACAGTTCCTCCCCCACCAAACCCTGTTCCCATCATTTTGGGAGTATTCTTCCCAATTCTCATTCTCGCCATCATTGGTGTACTTTGGTGCTATCTTCGAACGAGAACAAGTAAGTCTAAGTGTTCATTTTATCAAAAACATTTATTTTTGTTTTACTGTCTGTGGGAATTAAGTGTTTTATTCAAGTTCATCATATTCCACATCCTCATTGTCTATTGAGCATAAAACATATCTGAAACCTCTCATCCAGCAACTCTTTATAATATTCTCTTTAAAAAGATAATTTAGACACATATACAATATCTGGACTCAATGCAGATGCAGATCAAGTAATGTAAATCTTATGAAGGTAATAATCTTTAAAGGTGAAGCTCTCAAAATGAAATGTAAATTAATGCAAATCCAGATATATTTTGTTTTGACTGACCTGCAGGTCAAAGAGTGATTATCGAGAATACAGTTTATGATACTGCTCAGGTAAGAGACAAGGTATTTTTTACTTTTGAGTGAAAAGTAACAAAAATTGACTGAATTTTAGATTTTGAACAATTTAAACAGACTTGGACTGAATATGAAGAACAAGCTAAATCCATAACTGGAGCCTCAGACAGTTATATTGCCTACTATGCACACTAATCACTATGCACACTAATCACTATGCACACTAATCACTATGCACACAGTTTATCTGCATATATGTATTTGCTATATACTGTATATTATCCCTGACTCCTTTCTACACCACCTTCTGCCTGCAGTTCCAGGTCCTGCTGCTCACATTTCTGGTTGAGCTGCTTGCTCTTTTAAAGCTTTGGGTCCGACTAACCTGATGCACCGTGATGCTTCTCTCTAAACCTGCTGCTGAGTCTCTGTCTGGCAATATCTGTATTCAAACTGCACTGTGTTTCTTAGTGATGTGCATTTGTTGTTTGCGTGTGTGTGTTTTTATTATTTTTTTAATATAGTTTTTCCATAAGTTGATGCACCGATGGAACAATGCTCCTTTTTCTAAAACGCATGACATGCTGGTGTCTTAAACAAAATGCAGCCACAGTGACTTTTACCAAAGGTTTCTTTCATGCATATCACATGATCAGAACTTTGCTTTTCTATTTTTGTCACACAGCCGTTAACCAAAGCTATGTGACTTCCTGCTGAGCCGAGTGGTTTGTTCTTTTGCATTTTCTTCCACAACACATACTGAGAGCAGAAGCCTCTCACGGGAAAGCTGCACTTGAGATACATTTGATTTCAAACCGTGTGATAGTTGTGTGAAAAGTTAAACACAGTAACGTACAGATAACTGTTTTATGAGAACTAAAATCTTAATTTTTTGTCTCAGAACAATTTAAGAAAAGAGGAGACCTGTAATTCCCCATGTCTTTCTCTGAATGCAAAGTACTGTATGTGTTAGCCGTGCAAATGCTTTTTTGTGTGTGCTTGTTTGGCCTTAAAATGTCATGCCTTTGAACTGAAAATACGCATGAATCTTACATTTTTGTTTAACACCATTATCACTTTTACAGTCAATAATATGGAATTGTATTGTATTTTAGGATTATATGTTATATACAAATACAATATTATAGAAACAAACTTTGGTAAATCAATGTTTTGTTCTGTTCCAGTTCGGAGCTCCAGCCCGGACTCAGGATCCAACAGATGATGAAGATTCAGCTCTGCCTCTGTCCTCCTGCTACGCTTGCGTTGGTCCTCACACTGGACCCCCAGCACCCACTGAGACTAGAAACACAGCTCAGCTAGAGAGTGTGTACGCTCAGGTAAAAAAGACCACACCAGGTCCTTGTAAATGATCAGGAGTCGTATTCCACATACTGCACTTGTTGGGATTACGATTTATGGCAACTGAGCCATGGACTTTATTTTCACGTTACCCTCTTTTGGTGTGAAAATCCTAAACCACGTCCTGTGTCTGCACCCAGAAGTGCTCTAACTCCACCTTCAATGCACAGTTGTGATTGGTTAATGATCGATTGAAATGACTCATCAGCTTTTCTTGCAGTGTATGCATTCTGAATCTCCATGGCTATGGGCGGCCATCTTGACTCAAAGGACATTATTTATTGACTCCTCTTAAACAATCCTTGAAACCCTTGCAAATGCACACATCACAGCACACACAGTGAAATATGACCTCTTGGAGGTGTCTGATGCCTTGCTCAAGGACACCACGGCAGGGCCCAGGAGGTGAATTAGGACTTCTCCAAGTAGCAGTCCACACTCCATATTTTAGTTCTGTCCGGGAACTTGATCCGGCGACCCTATTGCTCCCATTCCAAGCCCCTACTGACTGAGCCACTGGCGGCAAGAAGACAATCTATGGATTGAACTTTTCTCTCAATTTAACACACAGTTTAACGACAGGCTTTGAGAGAAACAGATTACATGTAATGGAATTAATGTTATCGTATGCAAAGGATTTTACAGTTGTTACCCTTAGAGTTAAAGAAATACGTTGTTACTGCTACATAACGGAAAAAAATGGGATTATAAGAATGATTACAATGTTACGATACATTTTCAAGTAAAGAAGTATATATTACGATGCTCATTCTCACACAATACTTCAGTTCAAGAGTCTCACAACACCGAGTCTCGAGTGAAGCCAAAGCTAATCTTCCATTGTTGCCTGTAGTTTAAATAAGTCATGAATTGAATGGAAAATACTCATTTTGTGTTGAAAGGAGAAATGTGAAACAAAATGACCGCCATTGAAATCGTGGCTTTCCAGCTGTTAATATGCAATCATTTTCCAAAAAGTCAACATTTAATTAGTTTAATTAATTAGTTAGAAGAATTAGATAGCCGTCCTTAGATTTTTTTATGAATTTAGGACACTTTCACTCTTCTTGTTTTTAAAATAAACGTACTTTTAAATCCTGTGTATTATTTATGCAGTAGCCAATGCAGTTGCACCAACATTGATTTTGCTAAGTGACTGCAGGATTCTTTCTTTTTGAGGTTGTTTCTTCATGGTCTCTGAGGCACTTACTGTGAGACGCTTCTTGATAAATGTGATGTAAGTATGTCATATAATGTAATGTGAGTGTATTTCATGTATTAATTGACAGCTCAGTGGGTGGACAGCTGATTTGTTACAAATGCTGTGAAAGCTCTTAATTAATATACTGCAGTGAACTTAAAAAAAGCATATTCTGTTGGTTATAAAAAGAGCAGCGGACCCATTGTTGAAACTAAACAAACTTATTTTTGTTTATTTTTTTCTAAGGTTACATCGTTCTGTTGTTTTACACCTGGGTTAAAGCCTTGTTGTATTTATTTGCATTGCATTAATATTGATTTGTCCCAAAGTAATGTAAAGTAATTAGTTTACGTTATAGGAATATCAGATACTTACATCGGGTATTGGGTATCGGGTATGGTTAGGTAATTAGTAAATGTAATGGAATACATTGTCACAGCAGAGTGAAAGAAATAATTGCCACACATGATCTTTAGTACAATCAAATAACTAACATATAAGATAATGAAAAATATAGGAATACAAAAGCTTTATTAAATGGTGCATGTATGCTTTCATTCAAAAATATAAACAAGCATAAAACACACTGTACAAAGAATAACTAAATATGTTTTTTAAATCTTTATCATACAAATAAAGATGTTATTTGGGTTTTTTTAAATCTCCGTATTCTGAAGGCAACAAAATGATTTGACCTACAAACAGATGACTTGATATAATCATTGGATTAACAAGAACATTCTGCATTTTCTTGAAAGCTGCCTTCTGTGTTTTCCTTGCAAAGCATCAATGTTTACATCAAGATATGAATTCTCATGTACATTGTAAGTGAACATATTTATATCCATGTTTGCTACTTCTAGCCTTGAGGCCGCACACTTTTGTTGTTGAACTTCTAAATTTCTTGGTGTGTGGATTATGAAAATGTATTTGAAAATGTTTCGTTTGGAAATAATGTGCAACCCCTAATCTTTCTACATACCCCCTGCAATCCCCCCAACTACCCCTAGGTGTCCCCCTACCCCCAGTTGGGAACCAGAACTATGAGTTATTTTGTTCTTGTTGAGCTTCTCCATAAGATGAACCGTGATCATACTTGCCAACCCTCCCGATTTTCGCGGGAGACTCCCGATTTCATTGCCCTCTCCCGGTTTCCTTCCGGGGTCATATTTCTCCCGCATTTCTCCCGATTTCTGACAAAATCAGATTTACTCACGACTGTTTCCACTCTGACTTTAATACAGCTACACCATTGTTTAGTTTCCATGGTAGCACGTATCTTGAGTAGCGCGCAACTGAAAGTCTCTGCTCACTCCTTTCCATATGCTCCATCTACTAGCACCCCCCCCCCGAGCTCCCGATTACTGAGGTCTCAAGGTTGGCAAGTATGACCGTGATGACAGCAGACACCATGATGATCAGACCCACAGAGAAAAGATTCAAAGAGGAAAAAGGTAGTTGGAGAAGAGGAATGACATAAAGACAAGAAGTAGACTGTAGAAGAGATGAAATCAGGGGGAAACAGGGGGAGAAATTGCAAAAAAATTATGTATAAGAGGAAACGTGAGGTGGAGAAGAAGGAAACGGGGGAAGGAGAAAGCGGGCCTAGTTTGGTCCGGCCCGCTTAAACCGTGCTACAGTGGAAAAGCGCCATAAGTGTGTTGCTGAACTTAGAGGAAAAATGCAGAAAAGTTAAATTAATTAAAATTAAAATTGTTAAAGCTCAAATGCATTGCACTGACTTTGTTGGAAAAAAACTGCATTCGCACTAATTATAGAAAGAAGTGGAGGCAAGTCACTCCACCTTAGCTGAAGTCACAAAGACTAACATTTGATTTCCCTGTCGCACAGAAACAAATCCATCCAAATAGCACCTGTCAGTTCATGTGACTTGATTACATTCCTTTCCAATTAGCCAGTTAGCAAACAACACCAAACAAACTCCAGATCAGGGACATGTTGCTCTGCTTCCCGTCTTATTACCTTTCCTCCATCAGGGACAGGAACTTAGTGAATGTAGGTAAATGAAAAACACTTAAGAGGACTCAATACAGGTAAATATAGCATCTCAACCAAGAATCCAGGCTAATTAAAATAGATGTTATCACTTGGGGACTTGTACTTGGTAATCGTCTCTCACCTGGGGGCCTGTCAAAGGGGACATTTGTCCCTCAAACATTATTCTTTTCAACAGGACAGCGGACCTTTTGCTTCTTTAGAGAATCACAGAGCTCAGAAAAAGGAGAAGAGATGCCTTTAAACAGAAACGCATGACATCTCTCTTTCTGTCTGTCTGTTACTGCTTTCACACTGAGCTGCAGTCGATACTCCAGCTGTGGTCAGAGAGGTGAGTTATCGAACAAAAACCTCTGTCAAAGTGAAATCCATCCACTGTCTCACCATGAATACAAACAACAAACATATTCTCACGTTCATAATGGGTCCATCCCAACGCTTTGTTGCTTAGATGGATCTCAAAGGAAAGACATACGGACCAAGTGAGTTTTATAGGTAACAGGAACTTCTTTTCTCTGATACATCAGGGTTAATACTATAACTGTGCATTCAGCTGGTTGCAATAACGATGAAAATGGCCGATACGAGCATTTAATTTAGCCTAGCTTTAAAAACATGCAGAGGAATGAGATTGCTCAGTTTCAGCAAGAATTGAAACTGAGCAATCTCATTCGTCTGCATGTTTTTAAAGCTAGGCTAAATGAAATGCTCGTTGATACTATGGGCACTTGTAAATGTCTATAACTATGTAAATATATCCTGTAAATATAATGTATGATGTCCTTTATTGTTTTATGTTTCATGTGGAACCTATATGCTGCAGGTCTCCCTTGAAAAATAGATCTATGATCTCAAGGGACCAATCTGATTAAATAAAGGTTTGAAATTAAATGAAATGAAGTTAAAGTCATAATAAAATTGTATAAGACAAGACAAGATATGACATTCTAGAATTAGAGTGATTGCATTAGGAGGATATATTAGTTCAGCTTCATGTTTATAATCATCTCTCTAAGTCGCTCCCAATGACACGTACAAACAATCATTCGGACAAGAAGTTCATGTAAAGTAATGAATGATTTTTTATTTATTTAAATCTGATGGTCTTTGCAGGATCACAGCATTGTTTACAGAGATGCAAAAATGAACTTTTAACATGTTAATAAACATCTGTTCTTGCATGCTTTGTTATTAGTTCACAGATCATAAAGTTAATTAAAGTGATAAGATCACAACATTTCTCAGTATCTCATTAAATGCATTATTATTAACTTTAACAAATCACAACACAAATAAATACATGAACAATAACCACACATCGAGTGATTGTCATTAATAAAGTTTAAGTTTTTCAGTTTACTAATATTAATAATCATAAACGTGCGACAACTCATCGACTAATTGCCTGAATTGGATTGGCAGCCCGTGATTCAACACAGTGTGTTACCTCTTCAGTTAGCAGTCCTTTGACTTAGTTTAACTCATATGTTTAAGTGGGTTGGAGATGATATTTATAAATGACTATTATCATTATTATAAGCAAGACAATAAATGGCAAAGATATGTAGAAAATAAACGTATTTAAGAAACGTTCATAACGAACGTAACGAGGGAGAAAATACGTTTCTAGCTAAACGTAATTGAGAATGCAGTTTAGTTCTGTGAACGTAATTTTTAGGAGACAGGGTTGGTTGGAGACATTTAACACAAACTTTTCAAATTTTAATTAAATGTATTTTATTTTTATTCAATGAAAAAACATATCTGAATTTAATGCCTGACTTTTTCAGACTTGGCAATTCAATTCTACAAAATAAAAGAGCACTTAAAAAGTTAATTTAGACAAATGTAATGTGGGAAAACCTGAACACCAGGGAAAGCCCAAACTGATAGATAATCGAGAGGGTGTAGAAGAAAAGGGTGAAGGAGGAAGGGTGGATAGAGGGAGAAGGATAAGGTGGATGAAGTAAGGATTCCAGTAGATGGAGGAAGGTTAGTCTTAGTCTTTCAGCACTGCCGCCCAGCTACGTTTTTTCTCCTCTCCGCTCTCCATTTTCTGCAGACCCACCTCTCCTGCCTCGGTCTGCTTTAAGTCGGAGACTTCTTCCAGTTCCTTCACCTTCTTCTCTCTGGTTTTGCAGCTCTTGTCTTTATTGGCCACCACTGCTGCCCAGCTACGTTTTGTCTCCTCTCCGCTTTCCATTTCCTGGAGGCCTGCCTCTCCGGCATCGGTCTGATTTAAGTCGGGGAACTCTTCTGGTTCTTTCTCCTCTTCCTCTGGGGCTTCACAGATCTGGTCTTTATTGGCCAGGTTGTCCTCTGTCGGTTTTACCTTCGCCATCGGTGTGAAGTTAATTTCCCAGCAATTGTGTGTCTCAACAACGAGGTCATTTATGGACTCCTCCTGTGGTTTGATCGATTCCTCATCCAAGCTAAGCTGTTTCTCAGCCTGGGCCTCAGGGAACGAGACGTCCAGTTTGATATCCTTGACTCTTTTCCTCTGTTGTTTTTTCTTCTTTCTGCTTTTCTCTTTCTGCGGCACGACCTCTGCTGCCTCGGTCTTCGGGAAGTCTGGGAACTCTTCTGGTTCTTTCTTCACATCCTCCACCTCTTGAGACTCAACCACTTCCTGTGTGGACTGTTCTTCCTCCTCCACCTCTGGAGTCTCAACCACGTCCCGTGTGGACTCATCCTCAGTGAACTTCTCCTCCTGATCTTCAATGATCTCGATCAAGGTGACTTCCTCTGCCTGGCTGTGATGTGTCTCAGCTAAGTCCTCAATGGATTCCTCCTCTGGATTCTTAATGTGATCCTCCATCTTTTGGACTTCTGTCACCATCACTGTCTCCGGGTTTTGTTGTTCCTCAGCCGGGCCCTGGGGTAACTTCTCCTCCAGGTTGTTTTCGACCTTGACTTCCTCCTCCAGGATTTCTTGCTTCACAGCCAGGACCTTTGTGCACATTTCCTCCAGATGTGACTTTTTGTCCTCAATCTTCTGGAAAGTATCCTTAATCAAGTTGCTTAGAGAAGCCCAGCTCTCTCTTTTCTCTGCCGTGTCTTTTCTAATCCTCTCTGCCAGGGACGTGTTATCTTTCCCAACGCTTTTAACGTTTCTCGCCTTTTTCTCTTCCAGGCTCTTTGAAGATTCCTCCTTCAGTGCATTGTATTTCTCCTGCCAGTTTGTGGACACTGAGAGACTGTGAGAGAGAGACTCCTTCTCCTGTTTCAGACCCATGATTTCAGAGTCCTTCTGGTGGATCACTTCCTGCCAGCCATTCTCAGCTCGCACAAATCCGGCATTGTTTTGCACCAGCAACTGGTTTGATTGTGTCAGACCCTTTATTACAGCTTCCCACTGCTGGATCCTGGTAATCACCATATTCTGGTGATAAGACCAACTCACCTCCCAGTGCTTGTTTTTCACTGCCAGGTCCATTGCGTACTTGTCCAGAAGTTCATATTTGAACTCCCAGTGTTTGATAATCTCTACAAGTTTAGCTCTGCTGAAGGTATTTGTGGCCTCTGTGGGGCTAATTATTCCAGCCATGGCACAGTTTGTTTTGACTTGAATTGTGCGTGGTTAGAATAATTGAAGTGTGTCTGTACGAAACCGTGTTTCTTTGTAGAAAACGGTAACGAGATGCCGCCAAAGCTGAATACTTGACGTGAATCATAAATATATTTGCAATTAAACAACATCTTCCATTTCTTTTCACACAATACGTCTCCTTGCAGTATCAATACTAATTCGGCTGACTTTTATATTTGATCCAATTTGTAGATAGGCTGTATTTACATCATAAAGGTGCACAGCTGATAGAAAGGGATTTTTTTTGTAGTTTTTAAAGATATTATTTACTACCTTTCCAACTCCTCCTGCAGTTGACTGTTACAGGTCTATACAGGTTCATGGTACAATGCATAAGCTTCAAATCGAGAGACTGAAACTGTATTTTCCTTTACTGTTCTGTTTTAATTTCACAATAAAGTTAATAGTCAAATTATGTTTGATATATTATAGGGCCGGGACTCGATTAAAAAAATTAATCTAATTAATTAGAGGCTTTGTAATTAATTAATCGAAATTAATCGCATTTTTAATCGCATATACATATTTGACCTAAGAACAGTGAGAAGCAATTTTTTTTCACATGGATTTTAGTATACCATTAGGCGCATTCACACCGCAGTACTTTTCCCACAAAGGTTCATGAGAATTTAGTTCATGAGAACTCTTTGAACCTGGGGGTGGATTAGGCAAATGAAGCCGCTGACGTCACTTCTTCTTCTTCTGCTTTGGGTTTACTGGCAGGCCGCAAACCACTTCACGGCGTATACTGCCGCCCAAAGTCCCCGGAGTTGGGGACTGGCTTCAGTAGAAGCTGCTGGGAGTCCCAGCAGCTTCTACTGAAGCCTTCCGAGTAAATCGCCAGAACGCCGACACCTCCTCATCTCCACCGCTCCCATGTTTTATTTTGTGTTGCCATAAGTTAGTCTCTCTGCGTTTCTGCGCTGGGCTAATGCTAATAATGCTAATGCGAGGATAATAAAATGGCGGCTTCACAAAACTTTTTGAGAGTTTTACGGGGCGTGGTTTGCAATCCGCCCAGCCATTCAGAAATATAGCTCTTTTCTCACAAGAGAGTCGTACGAAAGTCCCTGCTCTCTAGCAGCTCTCTGCTCTCTAGCAGGGACTTTCGTGGGGGTAAAAAGGTTCTCATGAACTAATTTTAGTACCGGCTCTTTTTGGTGTGAACGCGATAAAAGAGGCTAACGTCCACGCTAGCTTCCATGCTAGCTGCTATATGTTTTGCATTGAGGATACTTGAGGCTTGATGTGCTGCGGTGATATGCGAATTCCTTTTTGCATAATTTGCACACAACCGTGCTCTTATCGACGCTTCCATCCGTCCGTTTTTTAAAACAACATTTCCCACTGTTGTTCACTGTGGTTTGTTGTTGTCTGAAGTCATGAACGTTAGTTGGTGCTCCAGTATAATCGGTACGCCTGAAACTCATCCAGTGAGAAATGTTCCACAGTGCAAAAATAAGTGCGATTAAAATGCGTTAATTTTTTTAACGCGTTAATTTTTGTGTAATTAATTAATCTTAATTAACGCGTTAAAGTCCCGGCCCTAATTATTATGTTTTATTAACTACACAACTATTTCTTTTAACCCACACCGCCTAGTGGTTAAAGCACGTTATTGAATCTTGTTGTTGAATATGTTTTATTTGATGAAAACATTTAAATATTAAGAGTAGCCTACATACACAATATAAAATATCAAGAAGATACTGTAGTGATCTCTACAATAAAACAGTTTAGTGCAGGACGTCCAAAGATATTAACAGGAGGATGTGCAAAACAGACAAACTAATAAGGCTTTATTTAAACATTAAAGATTACTTTAAGTTAAGGTCTTCTTTTGAATAAGAAAAAAACGTTGGGGTTATCCACAGATAAATATGAAGTCTGACAAAGTACTTAACGTCCAATATATTGCATAGTTTATTTTGGCACTTGACAATCACCTTCCCTGAATTTGACTCAGGTGTAACTAAAGTCTGATTTAAGGGTTGTGTATATTTCACATCATTAATCAGAATCTGCAAAGTAACTAAAATAAATGTAGTGGAGTAAAAATACCAGGTTAACCTCTGAATTGTAGTGGAGTAGAACAAAGTAGTACATGCTGTAACAAAAACATTTCCCAACTTGGGATCAATAAAGTATATCTTATCTTAAGATGATCGATGGCTACTGCCATATTTGCAAAATGTTCCTCTGAACCTTGACAAGTGCATGTTTCAGGCTTATCAATTAACAACAGGAGGGGTCACAGACATAAGACCAGCTGTTAAATAAAGCTCTTCTGACCTTAGCTGTCATGTGGGTATATTAATTCACCCATTTATTAATTATATGTTTTAAATTTGATAACACCACTGTGTTTCAAATCCCCTAAACCTCCAGGGTGTACACAGTTTAATACTGGCAACTTCTAATTGTGGGAAATACGAAAACGTCTTATAAAGAGACGTGCCATAGAACATGTTGCGAAACACACACTAGACAGCAAGTGTGACCCCTAGGGAATCTACTGCAAGGGGGGCAAATAAAGTGGTTTCTATCACTAATCTTTTCTCTCTTCTTTTTCTAACGGATCCTTGTGCAATCAAGTGAGCTGTGTTCACTAATAAATCCAACACACTCTCACTCCCTAAGCGTCCAGGAGCGACGTTTGGTCAGTGTCCGTGGCGTCCAGTTGTGACGCTCCTAGGCTCCTTCAGCGTCATAAAGGGACGCAAATAGCTTTCAACTGATTGCAATGTATTCCCATCTGCGGCGGGATTTGACGCTCATGGAAGCACGGCATTCGTTTGTGTCGGCTGCCCTTAAAGGCAATGTGAGCGTCCATTCCCATTGGATAACGGAGAATTGTACACCCGGAAGTAAGTATTCCTCTTACTGTCGATTGATTTTACAGTGATATATGCACTACTCATCGACTAAAAAACACCAGATTATCCTTGTTAATTACACAACATTGATTGGTTTAAATTGTTTGCGGAGTAAAGGATGGCAGAAGACACTACACTACCCAGAATCCCCAGCTATCGTTTGGACTACACCATGTGCTCTGTTTGAAAAACCCCGTTTTTTTTCACCATTCATTCCAATGGCTGGCGTCTATGTCACGTGATCTTCAAATTTCTCCCTGCAGAAAAAGAAAACATGGCCGAACTTCGTTTTATTCTCGGTGTAAAATGCCTATTTTAAAGTTAGTTTGGCCATTAAAATGCGTTTTGATGTCATTTGATGCGAGAAATATGAGTTGTTATTTCAGATTATGTGTGCAGTGGATGTACATGATCTTTAGTTTACTAGTTATTACGAAGATTACTTCAGGAAATCGCGACGTTTTCATTGTTACCAAGGTGGTTGCTAGGGACGCTGCTATCGATATTATTTCTGTTATGTTGTGTAACTGTTTAATGGTGTTATCTTTATTGCTACCCCCTTCCCCGTCAATGTATAGTGTTGGTCCACAGCGCAAATGTATTAGTTTAACAAAATCCGCATCTAAAGATAGCCTACGTTATTTTCCCCTGTGCAATTCCAGTCTCACATCTCACAGCACATCGTCATTAACAAATACCGGAAACAGGCCGAAAACATTTAAAAAAATAATAATAATACTTTATTCTGAGTGCGCTTGCTTTTCTCTTTGAAAGTCATCACATAACGGCATTGTAATACACGGTTCGGCTGCTTTAAATATGACATATCTGCCGTAGTTCTGTATTTATAGAGCCCTGATGAGAAGACTTCTAGACAAACATGAGGAACTGAAAACGTGACGTGGATCATAAATATATCAGCCATTAAACAACATCTTACATTTCTTTTCACACAATACGTCTCCTTGCAGTATCAACACTAATTCGGCTGACTTTTATATTTGATCCAATTGGTAGATAGGCTGTATTTACACCATAACGGTGCACAGCTGATATAAAGGGACACCTAGTGGTTAAAGCATGTTATTGAATTTCATTATTTTTATTATTAGATATTAATAGGATCCCTATAAAGTATATTCATTACTCGTTATTTTCTACTAATAGTTAATTAAAGACTGTATATAATGACTATTTTGCACATCCCTTTCAAGATTTCAAGATTTTCTAAGGTTTATTGACATATCATATTCACGAACGGTGTAGTTATGCAATGAATGAAAAACTTGGCTCGCAGGTTCCTCAATAGTGCATTACAAGACATCTATCAATATTTGTGCATACCTCCAGCAATGTTAACTATGTTGAAGCACTTATTTGAACTGATATTATACATAATGTATTATACTCTTATAAGATGTAGATATTTCATCTCCGGCCTTGTCAGGTATTGAACAATCAATAAATAAAGAACACAGAATTGTTAAATATAAAACACAGAATTTGTGTGATTATACTAAATGATTTACAAATAAACACCACTGCATATTTACAACTGTTATATATGCTGATGTAACGCAAATGTTCCAACTTGGGATCAATAAAGTATATCTTATCTTAAGCTGATCGATGGCTACTGCCATATTTGCAAAATTTGCCTCTGAACCTTAACAAGTGCATGTTTCAGGCTTATCAATTAACAACAGGGGTCACAAACATAAGACCAGCTGTTAAATAAAGCTATTCTGACCTTAGCTGGCATGTGTGTATATATATTAATGCTGCCCATTATGGGCACAAGCAATTTTCTCCCATTTATTAATTATATGTTTTAAATTTGAGTGTTTCCTATCCCCTAAACCTCCAGGGATGTACACAGTTTAATACTGGCAACTTCTTATTATGGGAAATACGAAAACGTCTTTTAAAACTACAACTCTAGAGACGTGCCATAGATAGAGAACATGTTGCGAAACAGAATAGCCAGCATGTGTAGTTCTCGGGACGGGGTGGGGGAGGGGGGGGACGCGGTGGACCCGTTCAAATCCAGTTTTGGACAGTCTGCCGTGGTTCCATCCCATTTCAAGTGCTGTTCGAGAATTGGCGTAACCCTCGGAGCACACTCTCCAATCACAGAGCTTGAGGACTATCACGGGGTTTGTCAAACAGAGCACATGGTGTAGTCCAAAAGATAGCTGGGGATTCTGGGTAGTGTAGTGTCTTCTGCTATCCTTTACTCCGAAAAAATATTTGTTTCTCCGAATCGAAGGGGAAAAATACAAAATCATTGCACACAATTTAAACCAGGGGTGCCCAACCTTTTTTGAACCGAGAGCTACTTTTAAAGTTGCCAGTCTGCCGAGATCTACCAGTCCAAATAGAGAGACGTAGCCATTACTGACAGCCTACTACCAGGTACATACACACTTCTACTTGTATAAAACTGACCTTTGTACGATTACTACCTCATAAAATACTGCAGATCCTTTATCTTACCTCTTTCTAATCTACACACATACAAGTATTTAACTGAAGTTACACAGCAGTGTTGTTGATACAGAGTTGGAGTTTATTCACACGTCACATACTACAGTGGGTAATGTTTTCAAGAAACATTGAACAGTGCTGCCACATGACACAGGAAAAAAGAAAAGACTCTGAACCCTTTCTTTGCCATTATATAAAAATAGTGTTGCTACAAAAGTATAAATTAGGCTTACTAATAAGACAACTCAGATCTGAAGCTACACAGGAATCTGCTGCCAAAGTGCAATAAAAAAGACACAATTAATAGAATCAAACCCTTTTTTGTTGCATTTTAGTAGAGTATAAAAAGAAATGCCTTTAAAATAGGATGCAAGCAACAGTTTCTTAAAGGAATGGTATGCTCATGACACTCATTTTTTTTTTTTTATCATCCGATAAAACAGACCAGTCTCTGCCAGTCTCTCTCTTTTTTTTTTTTTTTAATCCGATGACATTATCAGTGATTTTAAACTGATTAATTACCGAAATAACATCAACACTGTGGGCGGCGCCATTTTACCGGACGTGACGTAATCCATGCGTTTGGTTTCGAGGAAACGTTGATGTTCATGTTATTTACTGTAGTTACTCTCTTCAAATATGCCTCATTGTATCGCGAAACATTGCCACAATTCTGATAGGAACAATCCACGGAATGCTCGGTTCCATCTGTTGCCAAAAGGTAAGCGTAGGAAGTACGTTCGGAGGCAGTGGCTAGCGAAATGTGGCCGGCCCGAACCGAAAGATCCACAGGTGCATGTATGCAGCGAACATTTCAAGTTTCCGGACGACTACTCTGAGAGTATGATAAAACATAACATGGGATTTATTGAACAACCATTACTTAATGGGGATGCTACGGTGGCCGGCAGGTGCAAACGCGGAACAACGGCCCAAAACGCATACATAAGCAGGAAACACCTGCAAATAATGAAATGAAAAACAAACAAACCCTGAAAACAAATACAACAGAAAAACGCTGCATTTACAGAAATGTTGCAAACTAAATACAACACACAAACCCCGAAAACAAACGCAACAAAAAAACGCTGTAAATACCAAAATGATATGCAAAGTCCAAAGCACGTACAAATCCCAAAACACATACAAAAAAAACATTCCGGAAGTGCTCCAGGCCTCTAGGGGGCGCGCTACGTGGAACAGATTGATGTCTGACCAGACATAGAGAGAACGAACAAGAGTGATGGAAATCGAGAGTAAAGAAACTTCATTTAAGTGGAGAAAGATATAAGAAGGTACGTTTTGTTTTAATACATAGAGCGTCATATTTATATAGCTAGCGTTAGCGTGCCTAACTACTACACCAGCTGAGGAGAGGAGAGCTTCACGTGAAGAGAAGATAAAGTGAGGGAAGAACATTTTTAAAAGAGATGACAAATCAAGTGCAGGCAAATAACACGGGCCATAGTGAGTACCGCGGAAAAAGGACATTTGAATTCTTAGCAGTTTGTTTATATGTATATATTTGTGTATAGATGTTGCAACTATACAGAGCTTTAGCAATTACCTGTAACTATGGTCATGCTAATAAAGCTATTGAATTGAGAGAGATGTGACAACATGTGAAGAGGGACAAAGTAATGACAGGAGAGTAGTGTGCATTAGACATGCTCAAGAACAAATATAGAGACATTCAAGGAGAGAGAGAGAACACAGATTCAACGGTAAACATGATGTATCTTTCTATTTATTTAGCTAACCACTATTTAGACTATGTGTTTTTGATTAACTTGATTAAATGGATTTACTACATCAATGTATGTCTTTTCAGGCCGCCATGTTTTGTCCTTTCTGTGGCCAGCATCTGGGGACAGTTCAAGTGTTCTGTGGCAAACATGTACAGTTTTTGGCAGAAGTTGAACACAACAGTAAGTTCACTTTTTTTATTGTATCTGTTTCAAATGCAAGAAATAAGGATTCAACACACTACTCTGTTTAGAATACGAATTGGCAGATGCATACACTAGTTATCAGCATGAAGGACACATTTTTTCATTGTCTGTTTATGTGAAATATGTAGAAGCCATCATTAAATTGTAGACCAATGCATGATTAAATACACAAAACAGCTTATATTATACATTCATAATTGTGTATTAGTTATATCTTTATAGAGAACATTATATATTTAGAATCAGATTTTGAGACAGTGAGCGGCTGGGAAAGTCACAAAACAGTTGGGGCACAAACAGTTGCTGACGTGATGTTTTCTTCATTCTCAGGCATTCCATAAGGAGGGTCAGGAACTCACGCTTGGGACCACCATTGTCCCCTCCATCCTCAGTGTGTCCCTCATCATCAGTGAACTTAACTGACATCTCATGAGAGGGATCGAATGAGGCACCTTTGAAGCCGCGGATTGCTCCATCGCACACACTGGCTCTATTAATATTGAACCTGCTGCAAGATGTATTTGTTATTTTTGCAGAGAGTTCTGCAACAATGTGTGCCGCAGTCAGGTATTCTGTGCTGGGAAAGACAAAGTGATGTATTGTAATATTAAATGATGAAGCTAGTAATAAGATTTACAGAATAGAATAGAAAAATTAAGTGGTAATAGTAACAATTAATACCTTTGCTCCATTGTGTCTTCTGGCTCAGACTGGCTATCAATAATGATAAGTGCATACACAGTTGTGTAGTTGCTGCAGTGAGAAGACAGTTGAATAATTACTTTCAAATACCTAATATATGCATGACAGTCATATTTACAAAAGGATGTCGATCCTCTTCCTGTTTTTTCAATACATTGGGTTCTAAACTGACAACAGCACTTTTGTCATACTCCTGCACAATCCTTGTAAACATTTGAAATGGATGCAACAAAAAATATCTGATCTTTGAAAAATATTTGTGGGTGTTTTTTGTATTGTCTTCACTAAGATGTCAGATGTTGTGGGTGTCATTTGGAAATGTATAAAAGTATAATTGTTCTGCTTCCTGGCAATGTTACCCACTGTGATTGGAGGCTATACAAACAAACAAATGTAAAATAAAGATACACAGCAAACAACTGTGTCATGATGCAACTGTCAACCTTGTTTACCTATAGAAGTGGTTCTGACCCGGGGCAGACTGGACCTCTTCCTGGAATGGGGTTGGTGCTCCATCCTATTTTTACCCAGGAAATAAGTGCACACAAAGGTATTTATTGATTTCATGTTCACAAATTAAAACCTACATGGTATAATTACATTTGTAATTAGTCTTACCCGATCAGACGCTGGTTGTGGGTGCCTGAGAGGTCTGATAAAGGTTAACAACAAATATATTCAAACTACTGTACTGTTAAAACATTCTGCTTCTTGTGGCACAAAATAATATGTTGACAATGTTTTATTTTACCCTGCAAACTGTTGTCCATTCGTGGAGTGCTCCCTTTTGGAATGTCCCACACCTGCATACAACACACAAATGACTGACTGAAATACAAATAAATTCACTTTAATTAAGAATAAATGCCACGATAAATCCAAACTGACCAAGGTACATTATATTGTTGACCGTCCTTTAACTCTCACATTAGGATTTACATTGAAGCACAATAAACCAACTCCTCTCTGCACCTATAATATATCTATATGATGTCAAGAGTTACATTTAGGTGCACAGACAGTGCTGTCTCTTGACTTGCAAGCTCTTTCACCAAACAAGCTAACGCTAGCTGGGTAAATATGACGCTCTTTGTATCAAAACAAAACTTACCTTTTTATATATCGTCTTTTTCCACTTCGATCAACTTCGTTTCCTCCGGCTTCAATTTGCAGCACTCTTGTTCGTTCAATCTGTTCCACGTAGCGCGCCCCCTAGAGGCCTGGAACACTTCCAGAATGTTTTTCTTTTGTATGTGTTTTGGGATTTGTATGTGCTTTGGACTTTGCATGTCGTTTTGGTATTTGCAGCGTCAGCATTTTGTTGCGTTTGTTTTCGGGGTTTGTGTGTTGTATTTAGTTTGCATCATTTCTGGAAATGCAGCGTTTTTTGGTTGTATTTGTTTTCAGGATTTGTTTGTTTTTCATTTCAGGATTTGTAGCTGTTTCCTGCTAATGTATTTGTTTTTGGCCGTTGTTCCGCGTTTGCACCTGCCGGCCACCGTAGGATGCAGTACCATCGGTCTTTCTGGTGTCATCACCGACCAGGACACCAGTTCGGCCAGTTGATAAATCGCCCTCTGCAAGTGTGAAGCGACGGAGGACCAGAAGTAGTGCTCGGAGTAAGAATAAGGTATGTTATGGCGCATTTCCATTGCAGCGGGTAGCCCCGTTTAAACGTCCTTTATCGTCCAGGCCAGGCCAGGCCAGTTTTTGGTGACCTTTCCATATAGCGTAGTACCGGTGTTGCAGTATAACGTGAGTCATGACAACTGGCGACATTCTATTATTTTCGTCATAGGAATCCGGGGCGTGTACATTGAGGACCCATTGTTGACTTACCATGTCGATCGCCTCGTTTGTCGTTTACGTTCATCTTTTGCTATATCTGCCTTCCTAAGATCACTTTGATGCACATTCAGTACTCGTATGTGAGGTTGTGGGTGAGAGGTGGATATTGTGACGCTTACAGGGAGGTATCGAACATTACAAAGTAGGTGACTGTGTGGATGCCTGTTCAAAATATTGCAAACTTGAATAAATCATTTAAATTATATATTTGTGTCCGACTTTCATTTGTACATCGTTCTTAATGTGATGTATAGTAGCTCTGATAGCTGTCCATACCTTCAGACAGCCTAAAAGTAAAACACAAGTTGTTTATTCACAGCCCGAACGCTCATCGACATGACTTGATCACTCATGACAGGTTGTGATCAGCTCCAATTAAATTGTGATATCAATTCTGTAGCTATTCTCCAGGGAGCACGTTTTTTTAATGAAATACCTGTATCCCTCTCATCACAACAAGACTCTACACTGTGCAGGAAAAACAATTACATACATGAAAATAACCTTGATGCATGGCATGGGAATGAATCACAAACTATCTTCCGTTGCTATAGTGATGTGTCACAGTAACGGTCAACCACAGAAACGTAAGTCCAGCGGGGCACACGTTGAATACATATAATACAGTAGTTCTATTATGCCGTTAAGCCTATACGTTTAACCCATAAGAACCCGGACCCATTTCTACTTTTGGGGAAATTAAGGGGAACGTCATTTAGACTAAATAGACCACCTAGAACACATTTCTGACAAGTAACCCCCCCTAGTGTCAAATATCTGAAATGTGACATATATGTCACATTGGGCTTTAATGGTAAAGTAACTCTTATTTATAACTTCATTAATGAGGATGATTTTTTGGTTTACATTTGTTTGAACATACTTTGAATTGAATAATAAAGAATATGTTAACTAAATATAATTGAATCAGCTAAATTAACTGAGCAGATCATAATCATATTTGTAATTGTGCATATATGTCACTCCGGGTTTACTGTGAATGTTTAGGGTTAATGTCCCGATGTGACATCAGTGTCACAGCAATATTTATGGCATTTGTTTCATATCAATTTCATCAATAAATGTTTCTACAACAGGTTATATGTAATCAGAATCAGAAAAGAGCCAAAGACAGCTTAATGTTTAACAAATGACATGTCATGTAAGCATTTTTATTCTTAAATGGCTTGAATGTTAACTTTAGCAACAAAAAACCTTTCCAAGCTAGTTCTGTCACATGTGTTAGCCTGGCACATGGACATCTTGGACATGTTGTTATGGGAACACAAAAGCAAATGACAAGGACCATGACCCACCAGACTGTTGATCCATGTATTTGTGATCAAAAGTAGGCTAATATAAAAGTAGTGTAGATCATTACATTTCAGAGACAGTAATATTGTAATGTAACGTAGTCTATTACTTAAAAAAGACAGTAATAAGTAATGTACTGTATTACATTTTGGAATTAACTTGCCCAACACTGCAGATGATCCAGTCATCTCGATGCTGCTTTCGGGCTCTGAATAAACAACTTGTGTTTTACTTTTAGGCTGTCTGAAGGTATGGACAGCTATCAAAGCTACTATACATCACATTAAGAACGATGTAAAAATGTTTTATATGTATTCAACTTGTGCCCCGCTGGACTTACGTTTCTGTGGTTGACCGTCACTGTGACATATCAGTATAGCCACGGAAAATAGTTTGTGTGATTCATTCCCATGCATCAAGGTTATTTTCATGTATGTAATTGTTTTTCCTGCACAGTGTAGAGTCTTGTTGTGATGAGAGGGATACAGATATTTCATAAAAAAAACGTGCTCCCTGGAGAATAGCTACAGCATTTATATCACAATTTAATCGGAGCTGATCACAACCTGTCATGAGTGATCCAGTCATGTCGATGAGCGGTCGGGCTGTGAATAAACGACTTGTGTTTTACTTTTAGGCTGTCTGAAGGTATGGACAGCTATCAGAGCTACTATACATCACATTAAGAACGATGTACAAATGAAAGTCGGACACAAATATATAATTGAAATGATTTATTCAAGTTTGCAATATTTTGAACAGGCATCCACACAGTCACCTACTTTGTAATGTTCGATACCTCCCTGTAAGCGTCACGATATCCACCTCTCACCCACAACCTCACATACGAGTACTGAATGTGCATCAAAGTGATCTTAGGAAGGCAGATATAGCAAAAGATGAACGTAAACGACAAACGAGGCGATCAACATGGTAAGTCAACAATGGGTCCTCAATGTACACGCCCCGGATTCCTATGACGAAAATAATAGAATGTCGCCAGTTGTCATGACTCAAGTTATACTGCAACACCGGCTAGTGGGTATTTTTCCCCAGTTTTTCCGGCCCCATAAAATCATGGTTCTAGGGCCAGGGACAACGAGGCTGAGTATGCTAAACTAGAGAGGGAATCGCTAGCAAGGGTGGTACTACATGCATACATATCTAGTAATCAAAATCATTGTATCTACTAAGTAGTACTAAGTAGGCTCGAACCTGTATGGCTGAATTCCCCCTTCCAATCTCTTCATATTGCTCAAAACTTCGTCATGTTTTCGTGTGTTTACCATAGACTGTATATGGTGTTTACAAAGTGAACGCATGGATGACGTCACGACCATCACGTGACTACTAAAAATGGGCAAAATGGCAGCGGCCTGACGGAATATACAGGGCTTGATAAAAAAGAGCTATAAAATCATTATTTACCGGGGAATATCGCTGATTTCTTCAGGGTATGGTTTAAACATAATGTTTCACTAAATACTGAAGTTTTGATTAATTATCTAATGAGTGGAGCATTCCTTTAACCTGAATTGATAATAGACTATAATCAATTTAAGTTTGCATTCTTATACCATTTTGAACAATAATTATAATGACTAAGTTCAAACAAACTAAAACTCACAGCTGATTAATAACGGTATCCAACTTGAGTTTTTATTATATCAAAAACCTGTTGAAATGCTACTGTTATTTTTACTGTCCCCAAAAGCGCGTCGGCAGCCTCCAGGAATGCTTCTTTCACAACTTCGCCATCTTTGAAAGACTTCATGTGTTTCGCAAGAACGTGACTGACACGATAAGATGCTCTGGTAGCAGCCTTGCTCTTGTTGTTGGGCCTGGTGAAAATGGACTGCTGTGCATTTAGCTGTCCTTTCAGGTCCCTCACCTTTTGGGAGCGTAGGGCAGAATTAGGAGGGAATTCCATCTCGTAGCGTTTGTGCACTGTTTTGAAATGCCGCTCCTAAATTACCCTTCTTCGAAAAAGCGACGCTCGCATTGCAGATGAGACAGATGGACTTTGAATTGGAATAGATACAAAAATAATCATCCTCCCACTCGGAGTGAAAATTATATATTTTTATATTATATACTTTTTTGCTTCTGCCATAATTGCGGTCTTGTGTGTGTGCGGACTGTCACTCCTGTTGACACGGACAACGTCAGCGAAATAGTGCCCACCAGCCACGCCCCGACACATGGGGTCACGCCGGCCAATCACAAAGCTTTGATGCGTTCAAGTGCATTATTCTGGCACAGGAAGATTATGTTATAGGACATTAACGATAAAACAGAATATTATTGTTCTATTTTTAGACACATCTCGCGATCGACTGGGAATCTCCCCGCGATCGACCGGTCGATCGCGATCGACTGGTTGGGCACCCCTGATTTAAACCAATCAATGTTGTGTAATTAACAAGGATAATCTGGTGGTTTTTAGTCGATGAGTAGTGCAGATATCACTGTAAAATCAATCGACAGTAAGAGGAATACTTACTTCCGGGTGTACAATTCTCCGTTATCCAATGGGAATGGACGCTCACATTGCCTTTAAGGGCAGCCGACACAAACGAATGCCGTGCTTCCATGAGCGTCAAATCCCGCCGCAGATGGGAATACATTGCAATCAGTTGAAAGCTATTTGCGTCCCTTTATGACGCTGAAGGAGCCTAGGAGCGTCACAACTGGACGCCACGGACACTGACCAAACGTCGCTCCTGGACGCTTAGGGAGTGAGAGTGTGTTGATAAATCTGTGTGCTACACGGATCTATAAGAGAATTATAGTGAGCTGTGTTGGGGCAGACACAGTAGTGGTGGCTTAAAGCCCACCTCTGCTCTGCGCCGTCCTTTAGATGAGCCTGGTCAGATTTAATAAAAGAAGGAGTTCAAAACACCGCCATAAAAGTTATAACAATAATCTGATTTTAATACAGTAAAAAAACACAATACGAAATACAGAGTGCCCTGAAACAGAGCACTCCGGGCTCCCCGCTCTACTGCCGTGCGATACAGATATCGGGACCAGCCAGTCAGAAACAGAGAGCATTTTGCATGAAGAAACAACAGTATATATGGACATATTTTGGGGTGGAGAGCCACTTCTTATCTTCCACCGGACTCAACTCCTTTAATTTCCCAGGGAAGGTTTCACACAAACTATTCTTTCCTAAACAATCAAACATTGTACACAGATATATTGGTATCAAACATTGTACACAGATATATTGGTATCAAACATTGTACACAGATATATTGGTATTAAACATTGTACACAGATATATTGGTATCAAACATTGTACACAGATATATTGGTATCAAACATTGTACACAGATATATTGGTGCTTGGGATTATATTGGCCCCAGAAAGAACCTTGAAAAATAACATGTGTGTGTTAGTGAGGGGAAGTGTATGTGTGTGTGCTGATAAGCGGAGGCGTGTGTGTGTGTGTGTTGCTGATATCTGGGTCAAGGAGTTTATGTGTGTGTGCTGCATGGAGACAGGAGGTGTATGTGTGTGTGTTGGTGATATCTGCCTTATGGAGTGTAGGTAAGAAGGTTTATATATATAGGATTACTTCAAAACAGTCCCAAATAATACATGTTCACTTCAATACAGTTCAAGATAATACCTGTTTACTTTAATACAGTTTAGAACAATATCGGTTTGCTTTAGCTGCTATTATTATTACAATAACTCTGTGCCATGAATTGTTTGGCACTTAAGGAAACCTCAAAACATATGGTAGACCTAGTATATTTCGCAACTAAATTATGTATGTATTCATTGGTGATAAAATAATATTGAAAGATATTGTGTGCAAAGAAAATAGATAGAAAAGATTCCAAATGTTTCAGAGATGACTCTTTAATGATGTCACAGCAGCAGCTGATCATCAGTGTGAAAGTAAAACAAATTAAGCTCAGTAACAATGTTACCATTTATTTGTATTGGAGAAGCTCAGACAGACTCTGTTTAGAGTTTGAAGCTAATTACTGTTGATCACATTTCCGTGTTCGTCCACTTCCTTCGTAATGGTCACCACCCCTGGTGCTCGTGATGGTCTTGGTAGTGGTGACAAGGCTGGGAAATAACATAATTCAGTTATTATTGCTTTATTTGTTACTTATTTATTTTTTCTTTAGCTCATGTTAGCCTGCAAACACGCTCAACTCAGCTGCACTTAGTGTTTACTGATAATAAGCTACTTTTAGCATGCTAACACCGAACTCAGCTACACTTTGTGTTTACTGATAATAAGCTACTTTTAGCATGCTAACACCGAACTCAGCTACACTTTGTGTTTACTGATAATAAGCTACTTTTAGCATGCTAACACCGAACTCAGCTACACTTTGTGTTTACTGATAATAAGCTACTTTTAGCATGCTAACACCGAACTCAGCTACACTTAGTGTTTACTGATAATAAGCTACTTTTAGCATGCTAACACCGAACTCAGCTACACTTTGTGTTTACTGATAATAAGCTACTTTAGCATGCTAACACCGAAACTCAGCTACACTTTGTGTTTACTGATAATAAGCTACTTTTAGCATGCTAACACCGAACTCAGCTACACTTTGTGTTTACTGATAATAAGCTACTTTTAGCATGCTAACGCCGAACTCAGCTACACTTTGTGTTTACTGATAATAAGCTACTTTTAGCATGCTAACACCGAACTCAGCTACACTTTGTGTTTACTGATAATAAGCTACTTTTAGCATGCTAACACCGAACTCAGCTACACTTTGTGTTTACTGATAATAAGCTACTTTTAGCACGCTAACACCGAACTTAGCTACACTTTGTGTTTACTGATAATAAACTACTTTTAGCATGCTAACACTTATTTCAGATGATTAACTCACGTCAGCAATGCATGCCCACAGTAACCTCAGATGCACCCTGTGATTTCTAAAAACTGGCTGATGTTAGCATTCTAACAATGAACTTAGATTGTGGGTGGGGACAACTTTTCCTTGGGCTCACCTCTCTCCGTCCAGCAGCCTCCTGTACTCGGCGATCTCCAGCTCCAGTCTAGTCTTGATGTCCAGCAGCATCTGGTACTGCTGTCCCTGCCTCTCCAGGTTGCCCCTCAGCTGGCCCAGCTGATTCTCCAGAGCCTCCACCTGCCTCTGGTAACCTTGCAGCATGACGGAGTAGCGGCTCTGGGTCTCAGCCAGAGACATCTCCACAGCTCCTTTCTGTTCAGGAGGAAGAGGGGGGACTCACTTAACACTTTAAAATCTCCTCAAACCGTCAGAACAGAGGGAAAACTTGTTAGACATCCATTTTCATGATTGTCTAAACTTTAAATATACAAGGTATATCTTTAATATTAGATGTAAATAGTGCACCTTGCTGATCTGCGCCTGCAGTTTGATCTCCAGACTCTGCGCTAATCGTCTGACCTCTCCAATCTCAGACTTGGTGGTGTGCAGCGTCTCAGTGCTCACAGAAACCTCTTGGTTCAGCTCGGCTGTCTGTGAGGGAAAGTTTGTTATTAAAGTTATGATCATGTACTTTGAAAAAAACGTTTTTAAACTAAAAACACTCAGAGAAATCATAAAATAAAATAGAAATAAAACAAATTTGAAACATAAGTGACTTTGATATCATGTTTAAAAAATTTAAATGTGAAAGAAAAATCTTAAAAATGAAAGACCTGAACTACTATGAAAGAACGAAACAAAATAATAAAATATAAAAGTGAAAAAACTAAACAAATTGTTGATAAACTTTAAACAGGAAGTCCTGGTGGTGTAAGATGAGCTCTCACCTTGGTTTGGAACCAGGACTCCAGGTCTTTGCGGTTCTTTGAGGCCACGGTCTCGTAGTGTTCTCTGATTTGGGCGATGACGGCGGACAGGTCCTCCTGAGGAGCGGCGTCCACCTCCACGTTCACCTGACCTCCAGTCTGCTGCCGCTGAACCAGCAGGTCCTGCAGGAAAACGGCACTTTAGACTTGTGTCTTTTAACATTTTAAATGCTATTTCTGTGTCGCTTCAGGGTCTCACCTCCTCGTGGGTCCTCTTCATTCTGATCAGGTCGTCTTTCAGAGCCTCGATCTGCATCTCAATGTCGGCGCGGCTCAGGGTCAGCCCATCCAGGACCTTCCTCAGCCCGGTGATGTCGACCTCCACCGACTGCCGCATGGCCAGCTCGTTCTCATACCTGCAGCACAGCAGAGTTTAACATTTAGACAGATTAAATCAGGTTATATTATGTTTAGTGTTGAAGGAAAAAGAGTCTCTCACTCACTTCATCTTGAAGTCCTCGGCGGCCAGCTGGGCGTTATCGATGGCGAGGACAATGGCGGCGTTTCCACGAGCAGCGAAGTTTATCTGAAAGATCCAAAAGTACGAAAAATGTTCATCTTAAAGATATGTATAAAAATTTTTTAAAATGTTATATTAAATTGTATTTGTTTAAAGTATAATCTTTATTACAGAAAACAAAACTTAGTCTCAATGATTACAAACCCTTATTATCTAAAAAACGTGAACTTATAAAGACAATTTTGGTCAGAAGATAAGAAGTTATAATAACTTAACATTTTAAACCCTCCCAAAAATTGAAAAGAAAATCTTAAAATGTTCCAAAGTAAAATGTGTTAATTTCTTTCAAAACTAAACAGTATTTATGAAAAAAGGTGATATAATATACTGTATATCTAATAGTTTTTCTTGTTACTCATCTTTCTTCACTACAAGTTTTTATCTTGTTATTTTATGATTTAAATGTTGTTTCCAAAGCCTTCTTTGCATTGCTTGGCACCTTTTCCCTTTGCGTTGTATTTATTTTCTAAACTTTATATATCTCACCTTGTCCTGCTGGTCTATGATGGTGGCCCTGAAGGCGGAGGAGTCGTGGGCGTCAGGTCGGCTCTTGCTCTTCAGGAAAAGTCTGATCTTCAGCTCCAGCTCTCCGTTGGCCTTCTCCATGCTGTGCACCTTGTCCAGGTATGTGGCCAGGCGGTCGTTGAGGTTGTGCATGGTGGCCTTCTCGTTGGCGGACACGTCCACGCAGTCGGTCAGGTTGAAGGACCTGCCAGCGGAGAACGACGAGTTGGCCTGGGAGACACGGACTCCGGACCCTCCGGCTCCTCCGTACACACTGCCGCCCCCCATGCTGCCGACGCGGCAGGATGAGGAGGACATGTTGTTGCGGTTGCTGGAGTACATGGCTGAGTGTCGGCTGGTGGTCGGCTCTGAGCGAAGAGTGAAGAGCTGCTGGGGCCACAGGCTCCTTTTATGAGGCTGGACAGGGGTTGGGCAGGGGCCACTGTGAAGCCCCGAGGCCCCTCAGAGAAAACCGGTCTGGGCTGAGCGGGCGGTGTCCAGCAGGGCGGGGGCATATCCAGAATGTCCTCAAGGGGCTCAGGGGTCTGCAAGTAGCAGGAGGGGCCCGAAGGCTGTCTATACCTGAGGGGCCAGTCCTGCCAGTCCACACAGAGACATCCAGCCACACCACACACACCTTCAAAAGCAGGAATTCTGCTGCAATTATGAAGGTGGGACTCATTTCCATATTTTGTACGTGTCTGTTAAAATTGGCCATTAAAACTTAAAACATACAACAGGATAAAGAGTTTGGCGCAGTATGACAGAATCATGCAAGGAGAGCAGAGAGGATTAGGGGATCAACACAATCTCACACTATTTTTATATTTGAATTCATTAATAGTTAGTTACTCTTGATAATTTCTTTGAATGCTGTTATCAGTTTCTAAAATATAGAAGTGTGTCTTTTCTCTGTTTTATATCATTAAAGTGAATATTTGTCAGTATGGACCTTTATATACAGTCTATGGTATGGACCTATAGACTCTTGGAGACTGAGATGGATATTTCTCACACATTTCTGGCATTTTATACACCAAACATTTGATATATAAATGAATCCAGAGATAATTAAATGAGCATTGTAATCGATAGTTGCAGCAATAATGAAAAATAGGACGTTTAAAACAGAGCCAATAAATACCAACAATGTGAGGCAGACTGTCCGCAGAGGAAACCGGTGAAACCAGAAGAGATGAAGCCACGAAACAAGAGCAGAAAGCAGGTCTGCTGTTATTGAAATATCCAAATACCACATATTACCAATGTTCCATCTTAATACACGCTCTGTGATTTGCTATACACACATTCCTTCACATTTTAATTTACATTAAAGTATTTTGTGAGGCCTTCTAAAACGTTTTTAAATATAACTAGTGTTCTAGTTGAAGAGTTTGTAAATTAGACAGATTTGCTTTCAGGGGTCGGGTTTTGATAAAACCCCCCACTTTGAGAAACACTGCAGTAGGGACAGGGACACTAAATACAAATATGCACCTGAAAATAAGCATATCAGTGCCCCTTTAAGGTTAGACAGTCCTCCATTTCACTTGAAACAGTTGGCCTTTCTTACTTTCCAGTTCACAAGAATAAAGTTTTAGTTTAGTTTGTGCAAAAATAGAATTGATGCCATTAGGCGGGAAGCTGGACTTAAGGCTAATACTCAAGATCCATGCAGGCCTTTCTCAAAGACTGTACTGCAGGGACTCTTTAAATATTTCTTTAGGGAGGAATAATGTGTTCTACTCCTCTGGCCGGTTAAACCAGTCGTCAGGTTGAAGTTAGGAGTAGCTGTAGTCACATGTCAATAAATTCATGAACTGAGAGGGAGTTTCCTCACCCTGAAGTGTCAATCAAACAGTTAGACAAGCCATCTTCTGAGGACTAAATATGCTTACAGCGCAAGTGAAAACACCTGTAAGTTCACAGTGACGAAGATGGCTTCGTCACTGTGGACTGACGGCTTCGGGCTTTGTATATTGCACATGTCTTTTATTTTGAAAAGTGTTCCCCCTCCCGTTCTTTCTGTTACTCCTGATTATGTTCACCTGGTGCCCTGTGTTGTCTCCTCCCCCCTCACCTGTGTCTAATTGCTGATTAGTGGGTATGTATTTAGGCTCTGTGTTTCCTGTTTGGTGAAGGCTGGTAGTGTGGGTGAGATCCTTGTGGCTGGTGACTGTTCACCTGGGCAGCAATATTGAGGCTGTGTATCCTGTACCACAGCGATGAATAAATGCCCACACCGGGTTATATTTGAATTCTCTGCCTCTGCCTCCTTGCTTGGTCGGGCCGCTCAACGGTCAGCTTCACATTCACCAAGTGTGTTTTAGAGGGTTACATGATACACAAAAAGATCAATTAAAGGAGACGTTATTTGGTCAGCCTGTATATCTCTGTCTGACTTAAATAAATAAAAAGTCACTAAGTTGTGTTTTAGTTTATGTGCTGAATGGATGAGGAAGGAGTGGACTTTCTCAACCAAGAGAAAGAGTCTCGGTATTAATATTTAACATTTAGCTCTCAGGAGTCAGGACTCTATGTCATAAACTTCTAACAGTCTTACATGAGATTAAACATTAACAAATACCAAGCTCATCTCATGACATTAATGTGTGTGTTCATATTAAGTTCACAACTTTATAGTAATGGGTGTTAATTTACTTTTATACAAAAAAACAGCAGGTAAATATCACCTTTAATAAGTCAAGGATCATTTTTACTTGACTAGAAGTCACTGCAAGTTTAGAATTCTCTTTGGCGCCCCCTACTGCTGATACCAACACTGGAGGAGAGACAGGCACAACTTTGGGAGTTTAGCCTTTGCAGACAAACCTATAACACATGAAAGGGAAAACCCTAAAAATCATAAAGGGGGCTTTTTAACACCAACTTTAAAGTTTCTTCTTAACTTAAACATCAACAACTTAAAGAAAAGGCTCAGGCAGAGATGGGGTCGTTACTAAAAAAAAGTAATATATTACATATTACATATTACTTTAAAAAAAAGCAATATATTACACTACTTCGTTACTCTCTACATAAAGTAACTCGTTACTTTACTCGCTACTTTACTCGTTACTTTACTCGTTACTTTACTCGCAGGGCCGGCCCGCCCCTCCCTACAGGCAGATCACGCAGACTGCGGCGCACCTACAGTGTGCGCGCCACAGTTTTGCCTCTGCGAGACTCCACTTGCACCCGCAATTACTATTGCATTAAGGAAGACATAACACAAGTCTTTCTTTTTATATGCTCTAAAATTGGCTACCAGCCACACAACAAGCTAACAGTCTGTGAAACGTCAAGACACTAATTAATGAAACCAGTTCAAGACGCATTATTCTTATCATTCTTTATGAGCGCAGTAACGGTAAGGTATCTAATTACTTATGTATTTAGTATTCCATAACTTAGTAACAGAGATGGTCAAACTAAAGTGGTAGAGACAGAATTCCTACAATGAAGCGGGGCATTGAACTGTTCACCCGTGAGAGGGCGATCAACAAAAGAGAGCGAGCGGCCCCGTTGAGGGAGTTTACAGATGAAAAGACTCAGCCATGTTTATGCAGCACTGCACGTGGAGATGTGGTCTCGCAAGTCACGCAGATAACATAGGCCTACATGTATATAAACCTGCGGCGGAAACCCCTCTAGTCTGTCAGTGAGTGTGATTATTTTATAAAAGTAACGAAGTAACGCGTGTCGGGGCAATGTTAGTAACTGTAGTGTGATTACTAAACCCAGGGCCGGCCCTGACCAATTTGCCGCCCTAAGCAAGATTTTAGCTGGCGCCCCCCCCCCCCCAAAATGCAGACACTTACTATGACTCGTGCGTGCACGGTTGTGGCATGACCACCAAAACAGAAAGATATGGACACAAGATGTGTGCAACTGTATTTAGTTTCCTATCCATTTGAACATGATTTAAGTGGGGGGGGGACCTCACCTCCTCTAGGGGGGTCCGGGGGGCATGCACCCCCGGGAAGACTTTTTTTTTTAATATTGAAGTTAAAAGCATCAATCTGGTGCACTTTGAGAGCAACATTAGGAGCTCTATGGATACATCTCTCAACACCCATATGAAACAGAACTGTAAGCAGATTTTCTTTTTCTTTATGGATATTTTACAAATCACTCCCCTTTCAAACTGTATTCTTGTTTATTAATAACAACTTTTTTGTACTGTCAGTATTTTATACCTGTTTTTCACCTATTATCTTATTTTGTTATAACTATAATGATCATATAAAGGTGTGCCTTTACCTCACTGAGCTGAGGTTATCAGAGCCTCTCAGTCTTTCAGGAGAGAGCTCTCTAAAGCTCTCACCCCCGCGGCCGCTTACAATGTAAATTCCAATGTTAATAAAAGCACACAGAAGCTGTGTACGTTTTTGGGAGTTTGATTTATTTTAAATTAACACAAATACAAAATTAAAACCCATAATTGCAAACTAAAACCATTATTTCGAAAAAAGAACAATTTCACATAAACCCCTGGTTTTTACTGGGGCTGGGGCAGTTCAACTTGATTTTTTTGGGGGGGGTGTGTGTGCTGTACGCAATATAGGCGTATTTCTGTTAGTATAAGATAATAAGATGCACTTTGTTGATCCAAAATCGGGAAATTGTGTTGTTATGAAAAAAAAAAAATTTCTTCAGTTTTCGGCGCCCCCTATGGGTTGATGCGCCCTTAGCATTCGCCTATACTGCCTATGCCGAGGGCCGGCCCTGACTAAACCATAAAAGTAACGCGTTACACTACTCCGTTACCGACAATGGTTACTTATAGTATTACAGTAACGCGTTACTTTGTAACGCGTTACTTTGTAACGCGTTACACTCAACTCTGGGCTCAGGCATGTAAAATGTACCACTTAAGCACTTTCTCCAAACAAATGATGGCACTTATTTTATTTTATTCCAGACACTTTCATATTTTAAACTAAAGCACTTCTTTGATAAAAGGCCGTTGGCGTCTTCCTTTAGTAATAATCCATTAAGGTCTGAAACATTGGAGTACTTCTTCAAGACAGGGTTCTCCGAACAAACCTGAAGCTAATAAAAGCAACAGGTCAGACCTCCACTGCCACCTACTGGTTTTATTTGGGACAAGCAATTTCATTCCTGTTAAAAAGTCCATAAGAATTACAGTTCAACACAGATGCATGGTATATTCTGCTGACAAAGTGCTGACAGCCACTACACTCAAAGTACAAAAAAAGAATTCTCCATATGCGATATACATAATTAAATATACATTATGACATTAGATTGTTAATTGCTGCATCAAGCAGGTTGTAACGGTTGTAGATAAACACAGTTTTGATACACTTTACAATGTTTAGAACGTCTTGTGATATATATTGTACACTTTGTGGTGACCACCTATTAATACACTGGGGTATAATTCCTACATGGAACTACAGTTGGGGTTTTGTTTCCACACGGACATGTTAGGTGTTGTCTATATATGTTGTGTGCCCTCCTGGCTTCTCTCTCTTCTTCCCGGACTGCAACCGGACAACATGACCTGAGTTACTCTCTAATAAAGTTCCCTTTTGCACCTTCATTGCACCGCCTCTGACTCCCTATCTCTCGGCACTACACTGGTGACCCTGAAAAAGTCTCGAGAAGTTTCCGGGACGGACCCGAACACGGCAAAAAGAACGCACGTTTTTTTCTCGAAATGCCGGGGATTTTTTGGACTCGTCCGTGGCTGCCACCGGCACGCGGACTGAGGCGTGGTGCGCGCCCCGCAGAAGAGCTGGGGACGTTGCTCGCCATTCCCGCATCAGCCTTCCATCCAACAGGGGGACGATGCATGACCTGCTGGGTCGACCAGCAACCCGATTGCTACCTCGTGGGTTTGTTTCTTCCTAACCACGAGGGGCTAATGACGGCTAGCAGCTACCCATGGCTGCCAGCTAGCGGCTAACGGCTAGCTGTTAACGGCTGTCGACGTATTTCTGTTAACATCTGACTGTTAACAATTTTTTTTCCGGTGCCCGAGAAGAGGTTCGACCAGCCGGTTGACCTCGCGTGGACACTCTCACCTTTTTCACCACCTCGACGGCGGTTCCAGACGCCACTCACGTTTTTATCGGCGCCTGGGTGGCGCACTCCTGGACCCCGTTTCGCCTCGACAGTTCCGGACGTCGCTCATGCTCCATCGGCACATGGGTGGTGCGCTCCGGGACCCTGTCTGGCCTCTCATCTGTCCACGGCTCCTTCCTCCCGGGGATACCTCAACGCCTGCTGAGGACTTCGTGCCCGCCGCCGCTGCGCGTCTGCCTGCGGCCGGGTTGCTCTCCTTCCTCCCGGGGTGGCTGCTCCTGCCTCCGGGGATACCTCAAGGCATGCCGAGGATTTCGTGCCCGCAGCCGCTGTGCGTTTGCCTGCGGCCGGGTTGCTCTCCTTCCTCCCGGGGTTGCTCTCCTGCTTCCCGGGGATACCTCAACGCCTGCTGAGGACTTCGTGCCCGCCGCCGCTGCGCGTCTGCCTGCGGCCGGGTTGCACTCCTTCCTCCCGGGGTGACTACTCCTCCCTTCCTGGGACCAGACTCAGCCAAATTGGGTCGGGGGCCTCTTCCTCACACATCTCCTTCTGGCGCCCTCGCTTGGACCACACCCATCTTTAAAATCAATCTTCTAATCTCATTTTAAACATCTGCAAAGTTGCATGACTGCATCTTGCACAATTGTAAATGTAAATGTGTCAGCTGACAATATCAAGAGGTCCTCAAATCCTCCTCTATTCTAGTTCCCGATACAGTAGAAGCTTCCAGAAGCCCATTCTGCCACAAAACGCTAACGGTCAACTATGTGAAACAATGGCAGCATCCCACCCACACTGATTCAATAGACATGGACAATTCTTATTTTAACAAACAATTCATCCTTTAATTAATCACTTTATTAGCTGTTTATAAAATAAATTCAAAACATTTAGTATTAAAAATAAATTAAAGTCAGGGGCTAAGCAAAGTCTTTAGGATTCATTCATGGATTTCTCTGAACAATACCATCTTGTTATTGTTATTATTATAGCCAAAGTAGTGGTCTGACCAAACATGTCCACATTGAGGTCTCAAGAGTTAAGTCCACATCTTCCAACACAAGACCTGTTTTTGTTTACCTGTGTGGTCAGGCTCTGTCCTCCGAAGCCAGGCTAAATGTAGATCTCCACTCACAGAAGCTGTCGTGGGGCATGGCCCCCCAGCCCTGCCCCAGCTGTGAGGCGGGACAGACTGCACATAAAACCACTGCTATCAGGAGGCTGTTGAGGAAGCAGAGCCAGGCGCCGCTCAGGCCCAGGTGGGCAGGGATTCCCACAAGCAGCAGGAGGAGCACGGCCAGAATCACCAGGAACAGAGCCCATGTGTTCAGAAATATATGCAGGGTCTGGAGAACAAAACTTCTTCTGGAGTGAGCTCTACTTTGGTCTGTAGTTTGATCTTTTAAAGGAGGATGTTTTAATGTCAGGCATCCAGCATGCAACGCTGCACAGCCCAAAATCAGGAGGAGAGACGTAGCAATGTGCAGGATCTGAGAGGTGTGGAAGATCCAGCACTGGTGGATCTGGATGTGAAACACTTCCTCTATGACGGGCCTGAAGTCAGACAGCAGGAAGACGTAGAGAGCAGAGAGGATCCACAGCAGGCCACTCACAAAGAGGCTCAACCTGCTGGAGGCCTGCCACCTCCGAGAGATGGAGAAGAAATGGTCCAAACCGGCCAGGACTGCGACCGGCCACTGCAGAGCGCTGTAGACTTCTCCAAGGATCTGAACCAGCAGACACACATGGTACCGGGTCAGCTTTAAGCCCAGCAGGTGTCCCTCAGCCTGGAGGTGCAGGGCGGTGACGGAGAGGGTCAGGAGTGTGTCGGCGACAGCCAGGGACACACTGAAAACTCCCAGGAAGCTTCGGCAGATGTGTTTCCTCTGGAAGAACACCAGCGCCCAGTTGAGAAGACATTTTCCTCCCAGGCCCCGCAGGATGGAGGCGATGGGGATGTTCATTGTGTTTTCAACCAGAGGTGCAGCAGGTACCGGGGGTCATTATGGAGGGACGCTCTGCTGCTGCAGGTGGAAACATAATTGAAATGTATTACTTGAACAAATCGTACAACCTCATTTCAAATCTTAAAGAACCAGTATGTAGGATTTATTTATTTGTCATTGTGAAACAGAATTTAAATGTATTTCTTAAAATAAGCCTTACGACCTTACTTTCAAATCTTAAAGAACCAGTACATAGGATTTATTTCTTTATTTAAGGGTTGCCGCTATTCCAACTAACTTAGCAAACAAATAGACTGAGTGAAATGCACCCTTTAAACAACAACAACACTTTTTTTTGTTTCTTTTCAGAACTTATTTAAATATTTGATGTGTCTGCATGGAGACTCCTCCCATGGTTACAGGCTTTATTTCCTTTTTTAAACTGGCGACTCACAAGAAGTCTCTGAAAAAGATGAACTAAGTATTTGTTGCAGGAGTATCACGCTCACCAAATACAACAGGCGGTGAAGTCAACAAATCAATGCACGTCACACTTTCTTTTTCATTGTTCTTGAAGATGTTTGGGACGCTACCCCCCCATTATGTTTCAACATAATTAAACTTCATAGCACCAAAGAGTAAGTGAGGTTAACTAGTGTTGGTTCAAGGTGCAAACAAGGTGTGGTTCATTGTATTCAAATCCTTTGCAAATAGGCTTTGAGGCCCCCAAGAGTACAGCAGTATTCATGAACAATGTAGAAAATAAGGCTTTGGTTTCAAACTACTGTTCCTGCTCCTCTACTGATGACTGCCTGAGGTTTGCTCTCTTGCACATGCTTGAAGTATTTTTTCATGGTCTTCACAAAAAAGTTATTATTCTAAACAACTTAGTCAACTTATAATACAAACAATTACAACATAAAATAATAAAGAACAGGCATAACATCAGGTTAAAAAAGAGGTGTATGGAGGTTATTTCGAGGACTTTTATTATTATAATGATGCACTTTGTGATGTCTTTTATACATAAATATGTATATTAATATTCTATAAGGACATGTTGTAGATATGCTATAGTATGACTCTTTAATTGCATTTTTACGAGATGCTATTTATTGAAAAAAGCATATTCTGTAAAAGGAGCAGATTTGAATAAAATGATCTCTTAGCACAGGACACATTTTTCAGGAACAATATATTTTTCTTTTCTTCCAAGGTTACATTTTACACTTGTTCATAAACTGCAACAAGTCTGGAGGCGGGACACCAGGATTATGGAAATTAATTTGAAAAAAAATGTTTGTGTCAATCATTTGCAACCCCTAATCTTTCTACGTAGGGCCTACCTCCTGTAATCCCCCCAACAACCCGTAGGGGTCCCCCTGGTTGGGAACCAGAGCTATGAGTTTATTTGTTCTTGTTGAGCTTCTCCATGACTGCGTTTCACTTCTCTAATTTTTCATTTCCTCGCTCTTCGGTCTCGGTCTCACCGGAAGTTGATTTGTCTGCGTCATCTTGAGTAGCGTCCCAATTGCCTTATTTTTGCAGGAGGAGCGAGGAGCGATAATGATTTGATGTGCTTTTTTAACGATAACATTGTTACTCTTAGAAACAAAATTAATGACCTCTTGCCTTTGACCAGTATAGTGTTATCAACAGCTCCCGGAAACGTAAGTTCTAATATTACACTAGATAGTAAACTAGAATGCTTTTCAGCCATAAACCTTGAACAATTAAATTAAATGATTCTCTCTTCTAAACCATCAACGTGCATGTTAGACCCAATTCCAACTAAGCTGTTGAAGGAAGTTTTTCCATTAATTAGCACTTCTTTATTACATATTATGAATATGTCTTTATTATCAGGCTATGTTCCACAATCATTCAAAGTAGCAGTGATAAAACCGCTTCTTAAAAAGCACAACCTCGATCCAGATGTTTTAGCCAACTATAGAGCTATTTCTAATCTTCCGTTCCTCTCAAAGATTCTTGAGAAAGCAGAAGCAAAACAGTTGTGTGAACACATCATAGCACAGAGACAGCTCTGGTTAAAGTCACAAACACCCCCGCCTACTAGGGATGTGCATCTCCATCACTGAGGCCGATGCGATGCGCATCTCGATACGTTGCCACGATACGATACATTAACGATACATTTGAAACACTAGGCGATGCGATACGATACGATTCACCCCTGTTGCGATACAGTTCGATACGATTTGATTCAACATAATGCGATTTGGTGCGATACGATGCGATTCAACACGATGCACAAATAATGATGCTTCAATATGGTACGACAGAGGATTTTTGTTTTATTCCTTATATGCAGCAAATCATACATTAACAAAAAAGTGCTTTACATATTTGGTACTGCACATCCCATCATGCCGTTTATTTTGTTGCCTTTAAAAGCTTTCCAGAGTACAATTCTATAACACCTCACAGTCCACATCCAACAATGTAAGGATGCATTGCTCATGATTAACAATGTGAAAATAACAGCTACCATAGTGCAATGCCCATACAGCTGCCAGCCTGATGTGCTTAACACTCATTCATAGGCTAACTCACCAGTGAGCAGAAAGCAGTGGGTTCTATATGAACAATAAAGAATACAAATAACCTTTCACAAACAGGTATTTCATAACTGCTTACAGTAAGGAAGACATTTACATTATTATTGGCCGTCACAGGCTGCTGTAAACTAAACACCACTCTCTCTGACAGAACACCTCACTGAGTGATTTAACTCGTATGTCTAACTTTCATGTTTCTCTTTTCAGCCGCAGACCCCATGTCGCCTCTTTATGTGCGTCGCTAAGTTCCTCGTACTACTTGTGTACTTTAAAGCGGCTCGGAATCGTTAACAATTTGCGAGCGATTTTTCAAGTTGACCGTCTGTAGTATATAGTGCCGCGCACATATACCATCAGGACGTTACTGATGGGGTGCGGCTGCGGAGTGATACTGTGTGTATGCAAGCCCGCATCTAGGAAGGATCTATGTATCATGGCTGTAGACCTGTTAAGTAATAAAGATACCTCATACAAAGGTCTACGGATACCTTATTACTCTCCATGACCTGCGGTCAACTATGTAGCATAAAGGACTATTACACCGTCTTTCTTGAACAATCCGAAGTGTTGCCAAACGTTTGATTTGTAGGTATTTTTCGGTGCGCTGTGTTTCTCTTCCCCCTCAACTTCCGTGTGTGTTGATAACTGAGACTCTCGGCCTCCGTAATGGCGAAGCAAATATCAAAAATCGTCTCTGCTGAGCGTTGACAAGATGAGGGAATTTTATATGATGAATCGGTTTTTTACCGATGCAAAGACGCTACGCAATCGATGCATCGCGAGTTCAACCCGGTTCAACCCAAACTGTAGCCGATGTGCACTCTTTCAACCGGTGCACTCGCATCTTGAACGTTTATGCCGGTGCACCGATGCGAATCGGTGAATCTTAACATCTCTACCGCCTACACATTTACTGACACAAACATTTGTATCATATGTTGTAGACCCAAATAAATAAAATCAAATAAGAACTCATTCTCAAAAAAGATAAACGCCATTCTTAAAATGTATAAACGAACAATAGTTTGATTAATATTGATTAGAGTGCACAATAGAAATCAAATAATTGAAAGAAGAAAAAGAGATATCTATCAAAACCCAGTTAGATTAACATTCATTGGATTTCACACTTTGTTTGTTTGGATATGTAGCAAATTAACATTTTAAAAATAGCACTTAATGACTGACTGAATGGAAATGACAATAAATGAAAATGTAAAATGAAAAAAGCGATCATGAAAATGTTTCCCAAAAATGAATAAAATGATTTTATTGTGCGGCGTCATCACAAACGGAAGTCGCTTCACGTGACGCTCCGGAGGAAACAACGTCCCATTGCTCTTAAAACTCATTTCCCTGCTTCTCGTGGTTTCCTTGCTCTCCTTGCTTCCCTGGTGGGAGGGACTAGTCACAGGGAAACAACGCAAGTGAGGGAAGCAAGGAATCCATTTAACCAAAGTGAAACGCAGCCCATGAGACAAAATCCTGTGGGCGGGACTAAGACACGAGGAGAGGAGTCTAGGAGGGGAATTAGAGAAATGAGAAACCTCTAGAGTCCACTGTGAGGAGAGGTAGAGACGCTCGATCTGAGGAGGGAGCAGGTGAAGAGTTTTTGAACCAAGACCAGAAACTCTATCAGTGTTTGAGAGGTTAACAAACCTACCTTGAACTGTGATCTTGTATTTAGCTGCTTCTGTTTCGTCTCCTGAAAGCTTCATTACTTCAGCAGTATAAACTCCACTGTCTGCCTCTTGGAGATTCTTCAATTTCACAGATAGATTGTTCTACATGTTAACATTAAATTCAGTGTGCTGGTTTTATGTAAGTTTCACAGAACATTTTTTTTCTTTAAACTTCTTCTGTTTTAAATGTTTTATTCAAAAATAATTGGCTTCTAATGCAAAGCACTGACAACCAGGCTTTGTTTTCTGCATTTTGCTCCTGAATAACCGACTGTTTTTATGGATAAACGATGAATTGTTATAGGCAGTAAGAAGCGATCAGTTTTTTGACTGCAAATAAATTCACTTGAGAAAACTACACATGTCACTTTTTGATCTTACAATCTTGCAATAAAACTATTATAAATGTTACACAGAGTATTGTTTAACACAAAGCAGGACATATTTCCTGTAATAAAATGACTTTACTCTGAGTTACATTTCTCTGGAATTCTTAGACATCACTTCCTCTTCTTTCGTTTGTGAGCACTTCATGTCATTATACAAACAAAGGAAGGTTATCTACCCCTGACATGTTTTAAGATGAAACATCTCCAATAACTTGTTCTGAGTACATTTTTCAAACTGAAGAAGCCTGCTCACATACTTGAGCTAAATCTGATAAATGTTAAAACATTGAATTAGACTTGTTTTTATCGTACCTTGTGCCTCAGTGCAGACCAGCAGCCCCAGAATCACGAAGAGGAACATGACAGTCTCTGAATACTCCATACAATAATGTGTGCTTCCTGTTTGGCTCTAACACCACCAAGTATTTTCACAGTTGGTTTTTTTTCTTTTAAAACCACACAACCTTTTGCATGATGTGAAGACGTTAACTTCTATTTGCACCGTACCAACAAACAAACAACCAAACTGTGCTCCATTTTGCAAATAAGCAAAAGGTGTTATGTTATCGAAACTCTAAATGTACATATAAAATGCTGCTAAAACACAATTCTGCAATTTTCTTCCATGCATATCACATCTGATCACAACTTTGCTTCCTATGTTTGGCACTTACAAGTTAACCATATGTGACTTGCTGAGCCAAGCAGTTGGTACTTCTGCATTTTCTTACTCAATACATACTGAGAGCAAAATACTTTCAAAAGAAAGCTGCACTTGGGATACATGTTTCTGCAAACTGTGTGATAGTTGTGTGAGAATTAAAACACAGAAACGTACAGATAACTGTTTTAAGAGAACCAGACATCTTCAGTTTTAGTCCAGAACAACAACAAGAAAAACTAACATCACGCATTATTTGAAAGTCCTTTCTCATTCAAGACGAGAATGATATCAGGACAACCACCAGAGGTGAGTGTTGTGAGAATGTAATTGTGATTTTGTTCGTCAGTTTTCTCTTTTCCCCGGGAATGTTGTCTTATTCTTACTTCCTCTTCATCTAGAGTGTTGTGTAAGGACAGAGAGCCATGGAATAAAAAGCAAGGGTCAAGCCAACTTGGTTCAGAAACACTTCCCCACTTCCCCATCTTGCAGAATGAGGTTTTATATTATACTTCTCACTGTCGTTTACCTACTGAATTCATGTGAATCACAAGGTAAGAACTTTATTTTATTTATATTTCTTGCTTTTGATCAACTTTTTTGTTTTCAAAGTTCATGTTGTTGTTCTGTAGCCCTACGTAAGCAACAATAAGTAAGATTAGACCCTTTATGTTCTATTTTTGAATTGAGAAATGTAAAAAATGCTCAGTGATGTGCTCAATGTTATGGTGATGCTGATAACATTTAAAATTGTATTGGGCTATTTTGATATCTACTGAAGTTTGAAACCACGCCCAAGTGTCACAAAGGTCCCGGTAATATAAAGGAAATTAATCTTCAGTGTAAGTGAATGTAAATTACAGCAGAAACGTGAACTAAAATCACCGGATGTTAAGATTATTCAAAACTATTAATATCTTTATGAAGACGTTGATCCATAGGAAGATCACAATTATATTCTGATCCCTCTGTTCCCAAAGTGTCACATTTAGAGGGAAGTACATGCTTTTGGAGTTCTTTTTAGATTTTAGTTTTAATATTACATTTTATTTTTTAACCTTAAGAACAGTTAAATCTGTGGAACAAAAACAAGTGAACAAGGTGTAAGAAAGTCCCCTGTTTTTCATACGAGACAGAATGGAAATAATTTCTCACATGAAAAAGAAACATATACTTAACTTTCACCTGATAAATGCCTCTAAGCAGCTTCAAGTGTCAAAGCTAATCCAAGATTTAAAGATATTTTCCAACCTTTGATTATTCATAAGATGAAGGTTTTTTATAATTACATATAGTAGGAATAGAGAAATATTCACTTTTGAACCAATAAACATACAGTATATTGTGTGTGATATTTACTGTATGATGTGTCTACTGTTTTACAGGGATCAGTGCTGGGACTCCTGTGTTTGTGCTGAAGGGAGAGGATGTGCTTCTGAATGTCACCGAAGCTGTTGTTCTTGGGGAATTTGATTTATTTGTCTGGAAATGTAATAAAAGTAGCATAGTGAGATTCAATTCTAAGGACAAAAAAGTCTCTGCTAATTACACTGGAAGGCTTGAGTTTCCTGTGAACAATTACTCTGTGAAGTTGAAGAATCTCCAAGAGGCAGACAGTGGAGTTTACTCTGCTGAAGTGACAAAGGATTCAACAGAAGAATTAGCAAAATATAACGTCAAAGTTCAAGGTAGGTTTCGTCTCAAACACTGATAGAGTTTCCGTGGTCTTGTTTCTAAAACTCTTCATCTGCTTCTTCCCTCCTCAGATCGAGCGTCTCTCCCTCTCTTCACAGTGAGCTCTGTCTCTGATAACTCTTCCTCCTGTAGCTTCACTGTGACCTGCAGCTCACAGGACTCTCACATCAACAGCACTTTCAGATGCGACAACCAAACCTGCAGTCAGGAGGGAGGAGAGCGGTCAGAGGGGATCCCTGATACTTTTCTCCAGGTCCACCAATCAAATGGCTTGATCATCTGTAACCATAGCAACCATGTCAGCTGGACCAACGACACCAAAATAATCAAAGATGTCTGCCCCAAACATTTTGGTAAGACTGAAAGAGAAACTACTTCCTGATAATAACACACCATTTAGAGTCAGAACATCAGAGCATACAAGCTTCTTTTTTTATCCAAAACTTTTATATGTCTGTAAATAAGATACATTTTATTCCACAGTGTGACAAATACTGTTTGTTATAAATATAGCAAAACCCATGTATTACTCTGTTTTTCAGGCTCTAAAAACATTTAAAGGGGACCTATCATGCAAAATGCACTTTTGTATGTCTTTTATACATACATATGTACCCCCGGTGTGTCAGGGAACTCACGCAGCATCAGAAAATAAAACCTTCCCTCTTTTCCTCCGTACCCAAATCTCTAAAAATGGGGCTACAACGGAGATGATCCAGATTTGCGTCCGATATGACGTAATATCGGAAATGTAGGCTGGCTTTACATCCACGGCCCTATCAGCAACTTTGCTATCAGAAACAATGCCCGACTGTTTTGGACATAATATGGTCGGTGTTTACATTAGCATCGCTAATGTGTGTGAAGAAGCAGGAAATAAAAAGGAACTCACCTTGTGGTATAACCGGCAAGAGAGAAAGCCTTTGAGCTCCATACTGTTTCAGAAATAATCCTTGATAATCCATGATATGGTGTTTCATCACGACAGTATTTAGTTTAGACAGTAGCTGCCGGGTCCTGCATGAGCTCAGCCCCCTCCTTTTCTTTTTTTATCAAGGCTTTTTTTTTTTTTGCTTCATACCCAAAATCAGCACTTTTGAAACAGGAAGTGAAATAGAGGATATGAGGCATGGCTAGAATGGGTGATCTGTATTTTGAGCAAAACACTTCATAGACATGTTTTTAATATATTTTTATATATCTGAGACCTATGCTATTGCCTAAAAATAGCATGATAGGTGCACTTTAAAGGAAGAGTTTATTTGTACCTCATTGAAGCAAGCCCCCAGGAAGAGCGCCAGACTCTGAGGAAAATATTCGTTATGTCCAAACGGCGGTACTACAATTTCCGTATCAGTCCGTGACGTCACTGGGCCCAGAAATACTTTTTCCCATTGACTAACATTGGGAAAGAGACGTCTGTAAATCAGCGGATCATTTAAAAAAAACTACCCAGTATGAACTATTTTATAGCCCTTATTATAATCATTAGGTCCTTAAAGTTGTAAAATGCACTAAAAGAGGAATCTAGATTTATTTTCTGTCTCCATTCATTCTATTGAGCCGAGAGCATGGATGTATAATAAGAACTGGATACAGCGTGGGAGGCGGGGCCTCATTCATTCCTATGAGAGTTGCTCATTAGCGCATGATGACAAAATGGCCCAACTTTTGAGAGAGAGCGAAACGTCACAGATTAACCGGGATGCCTGAGAAGTACCCGTATGTGCACTCATAGAGCATGCGCAACTTTAACCACGCCGCCCAAAAGGCTCGTTCACATTAAGCACGTGAATTTGCGTACACGTAACAGCACCATGCGTTCATGACAGCATGGTACTGGATTTATATTAACGAGGCGGCAGTTAGCAGCTAGCGACTAGCTAGTAAATTATGCTAAGTTACACATCAATCGTTATGTACTTTTATATTACGCTGACATCAGGATCTAGTGATATCCAGGCAACAGAGCTTCATTTAGCATGATACTTGTGTGGGTTGTACATGAAACCACTTGGTAATATATAAAATTGTATATGTTGAAGCCTGTTATGATCAATTGTGAGTTAAAACTTTATCTAAAAAGTAAAGCTGATGATGGATTACTGTGGTGGAGTTAAAATAACAATAGCCTATTTCTTTTTGAAATGTGATGGAGTAAAAGGATAGTAACTGTGATTATTCATGTTAAGTAACCCACAAGTAACTAAAACAATTGCAAGTGCAATAAGAAGCTACAGGAACGTTAATCTACGTCGGTAATATTAACTTTATTTAATACAACATTTCCGGGCCCAGCAACCTAAAGGAAGTGTAGTACCGCCGTTCCGCACTTCCTGGGGGCTTGGCCGAGAGTGGGAGCTCGGGGGGCGGGGCTTAAGGGGCGCATGCTCTGTGAGCGCACATACGGGTTCTTCTGCTCTGACAGCCAGGCATGATGGGTAATCTGTGACATTTCGCTCTCTCAAAAGTTGGGCCATTTTGTCCTCATGCGCCAATGAGCAGCTCTCATAGGAAAGAACGAGACCCCGCCTCCCACGCTGTATCCAGTTATTATTATACATCCATGCATTGAACCAATTACAAAAAAACATTTGCAGTGCAAATACTGCAAACTATTTCTGTCCTCGTCTCAACATGACCTCTTTTACTGTCAGCTGCTGTGAGCAGTGTTTTTCAGACAGGACGAAAAAGACTAGAAAAGTGCATAAAAACAAATGAAGAGCTTGTTGTTCTTAATGGCACGTTTCAGTTAAACCTGTATACAAAAATATAATGATGAGCCCTATCTTTCAACTACAATTAAGTGTTTTAATTAAGTATTTTGTAGTTTATAAAACTAAACTGGGAATTAGTCGGTGAAACTGGGGAAGTTTCTGCTCCAGTAATTTGACCATCTAAACCAGCTATCATTATCTACCAGCGTTGTGTTGTCGCGATCCAGCATAACACAACAGGAAAGAATGAAACAGAGAGGAATCAATAAAACACAAACACAGATATAGCTGATCAGTAATTATTATTTAATTGTTGCAACAAACAAACAATAATGGGAAGTACATCACCTGCTGCCACAGCAGCCAATCGCGGAAATGCCCCCCGACAGCAGCAACAATCATACAGCATATATAGCCACTGCAATGAACACACACATTTTATCATGCAGCCTGCCTCACAAATGTCACATGTTTTTCTCTCTGAAAGCTATACTTGTATATGTTTAAACGACATCTTTAGGATTAGTTAACTAACAAAGGTTAACTGTTTTTATAACCTGAGGCCTTCTCTGAACTTCCTATACCCTCGGTGTCAGCTCACTTAAAATGAATACATCTATTGATAATTCAGAACGACCATTGTCTCTCTAACTGTGTGTGACCCAACTCAGTAACACACATCATATGGAATATCAAGTGATCTTTAATGAATGTCAGAAATACGCTGTATTAAACATTCTGCTATAACAGTTGCTTTGATTGAACAAGAGCCAGGTGGTGCTTACATTTTCTTATTCAGTGAACTTTGGAAGTTTGGTAGTTTCACATTGAACTGAATAACTGTTTTGTTTAAGATATTAGGGTTAAAGCAAACAATCTAAAACATCTTGTGTAATTAAATCTAACAGTCTGGCAGGATGTGATGCAGTAATACACTTGACTAAGTTTATGAATTTAACCAAGCATTATAATGTGACTTACGTTTTTATGTACAGATATTGGACAACAAAACATTGTTCCCATCATTTTGGGAGTATTCTTCACAATTCTCATTCTCGCCATCATTGGTGTACTTTGGTGTCTTCGAACGAGAACAAGTAAGTCTAAGTGTGCATTTTAACTTTTTGTTTCCTGTGGGAATTAAGTGTTTTATTCAAGTTCATCATATTCCACCAACACATCCCTATTGTCTGTTGAGCAATCACATAAAACACATCTGAAACCTCTCATACAGAAACATACTCTTTATAATATTCTATACCCAGAGGCTTTCAAGTGTTCAGCTGTTTGAAAAAGATGATTACTGTAGGACACAACCAACATCTGGACTCAATTCAGATGCAGCTCAAGTAATGTAAATGTTATGAAGGTAATAAGCATTAAGATTAGATTAGATTAGAATCTTTAATGAATCTTTAATGTTTCATTAAAGGTGAAGCTCTCAAAATGAAAGGTGAAGCTCTCAAAATGTAATGTAAATTAAAGCAAATCCACATTTTTTTCTTTTTTACTGACCTGCAGGAAAAAGAGTGATTGTCGAAAATACAGTTTATGATACTGCTCAGGTAAGAGACAAGGTTTTTTTTTTTACTTTTCACTCAAAAATGTGACTGAATATGTTGTCATTTCCCGTGTCTTTCTCTAAATGCAAAGTACTGTATGTGTTAGCAGTGCAAATGCTTTTTTTGTCTCTGCTTATCTGGCCTTACTCTGCTTTTGATTAATAACACCTAAAATGTCATGCCTTTTAACTGAAAATACAAATTAATCTTACATTTTTGTTAAACACCATTATCACTTTTACAGTCAATAATATGGAATTGTATTGAATTTGAGGAATATATGACATAAAAATACAATATTATACAAACAAACTTTGGTAAATCAATGTTTTGTTCTGTTCCAGTTCGGAGCTCCAGCCCGGACTCAGGATCCAACAAATGATGAAGATTCAGCTCTGCCTCTGTCCTCCTGCTACGCTTGTGTTGGTCCTCACACTAGACCCCCAGCACCCACTGAGACTAGAAACACAGCTCAGCTAGAGAGTGTGTACGCTCAGGTGAAAAATACCACACCAGGTCCTTGAAAATGATCGGGAGTCGTATTCCACATACTGCACTTTTTGGGATTACGATTTATGGCAACTGAGCCATGGATTTTATTTTCACATTACTCTCTTTTGGTGAGAAAATCCACCCGCAAGAGAAAAAGCATTTGAGCTCCATACTGTTTCAGAAATAATCCTTGATGTGGTTTGGAACATGATATGGCATTTAATCACGGCAGAATTTAACTGTATCTGCCTGGTAATTCTGATCAGGCATTATCTCCCCCTCCTATTCTTTTTTTTCAAGCCAAGGACCCAAAATCAGCGTTTCTCTAACAGGGCTGGAATATAGGGATAGGGAAGTCTAAAATACATGATCTGTTTTGTATTTTGAGCAAAACACATCATAGACATGTTTGTTATATATTTGTATATATCTGAGACCCATAATATATTCCTAAAAATAGTATAATAGGAGACCTTTAAGAGCAACAGCAACCACTAATAGCTAACAACAAGAAGGTCATTGGATTGTCTCCTACTTCTCCTCACTGTTTAACAACTGGCTTTGAGAGTAACAAATTACATGTAGTGGAATTAATGTTATTGTATGCAAATTATTTTTACAGTTTCTTCCCTTAATGTTACAAAAATATATATATCATTACTGTCTCACAACCAGGGCCGGCCCTGACCAATTTGCCGCCCTAGGCAAGATTTTAGCTGGCGCCCCCCCCCCCAAAATGCAAGCACTTACTATGACTCGTGCGTGCACGGTTGTGGCATGACCACCAAAACAGAAAGATATGGACACAAGATGTGTGCAACTGTATTTAGTTTCCTATCCATTTGAACATGATTTAAGTGGGGGGGACCTCACCTCCTCTAGGGGGGTCCGGGGGGCATGCACCCCCGGGAAGACTTTTTTTTTTCATATTGAAGTTAAAAGCATCAATCTGGTGCACTTTGAGAGCAACATTAGGAGCTCTATGGATACATCTCTCAACACCCAGATGAAACAGAACTGTAAGCAGATTTTCTTTTTCTTTATGGATATTTTACAAATCACTCCCCTTTCAAACTGTATTCTTGTTTATTAATAACAACTTTTTTGTACTGTCAGTATTTTATACCTGTTTTTCACCTATTATCTTATTTTTTTATAACTATAATGATCATATAAAGGTGTGCCTTTACCTCACTGAGCTGAGGTTATCAGAGCCTCTCAGTCTTTCAGGAGAGAGCTCTCTAAAGCTCTCACCCCCGCGGCCGCTTACAATGTAAATTCCAATGTTAATAAAAGCACACAGAAGCTGTGTACGTTTTTTGGGAGTTTGATTTATTTTAAATTAACACAAATACAAAATTAAAACCCATAATTGCAAACTAAAACCATTATTTCGAAAAAAGAACAATTTCACATAAACCCCTGGTTTTTACTGGGGCTGGGGCAGTTCAACTTGATTTTTTGGGGGGGGTGTGTGCCATAGTTTATGGGCGCTCTACGCAATATAGGCGTATTTCTGTTAGTATAAGATAATAAGATGCACTTTGTTGATCCAAAATCGGGAAATTGTGTTGTTATGAAATTTAAAAAATAGTTTTCGGCGCCCCCTATGGGTTGATGCGCCCTTAGCATTCGCCTATACTGCCTATGCCGAGGGCCGGCCCTGCTCACAACACAGAGTCTCGAGTGAAACCAAAGCTAATCTTCTCGTACATCACGACGCTGAAGTTGGCTTCCGATTTAGAGCATCCGATTCGGCAGTTAAGGGGAAAGTTAAGGGACATTTAATTTACAGCGCTGAGCCAACAATCCTCCGTGTTTGAACCTCTTAAATCGCTGCATAGCCGATTTATTTGGACTGGATTATCCCAGAGAGTCTAAAGATTATTTATAACACAGTTTCAGATTTGTGAAACCTTTATTCTATTTGTGAAAATACAAAAAAGGGAGATTTCAGTGCTTTTTTTACATGTAGACCACATTAGACCAGGTCCTGATCAAAAACCACTTTACCTATACTCATCAAATCTGGACTGGATTATCCCACAGAGGCTAAAGATTCTTTATAACACAGTTTGAGATTTGTGAAACCTTTATTCAAGGCTGAGGTTGCTGCAGCAGGCCAGGATCAGGATCAGAGAGTGAACCTCCCAGCTGGGCAAGCCTTTATGCCTTCTTGTATTTTCACAAATAGAATAAAGGTTTCACAAATCTGTTATAAAGAATCTTTAGCCTCTGTGGGATAATCCAGTCCAGATTTGATGAGTCTAGGTCTAGTGGTTTCATGTAGCTGCAGGATTCTTTATTTTTTTTGTTTCAATAAACTCACTTTCAATAAAAGTGTCAGATAAATGTGATGTAATGTAAACCTGCCGGTCCGCTGCAACTCTGACTACTTTTAAATCCAGGCTGAAGACTTTTAAGCTTTTAATTGAACTATTCACATCTTAAACTGTAACTATTATTCATGTATTTTTTCTTTTAATGTTTATTTTATTATCTTTGCTTTTTAATGACTGTTTTGAAATGCCATTTTCTTAATGTCTTTCATTTTTGTAATGCACTTTGAATTGCCTTGTGTTGAAAGATGCTATATAAATAAACGTGCCTTGCCTAATGTGGAATGTGAGTATGTCATATCATGTTATGTGAGAGTATTTCATGTATTAAAATAAAAAAGTATTTCATATTTTTCTAGCCTTTTATTTGAAATCTTTAGACCATATTTTTCCTGAATATTCAATGAGTTGTTTCCCTCTTTGAAGGCTCAGTGGGTGGACAGGGGATTTATTAAACATGCTGTGAAAGCTCTTAATTAATATACTGCAGTGAACTTAACAAAAAAGCATATTTTGTTTGTTATAGAAAGAACATTGTTGAAACTAAGGTTATATTGTTCTGTTGTTTTATATTTTACACCTAGGTAAAAGCCTTGTTGTGTTTATTTGCATTGCATTGACATGTCCCAAAGTAATGGAAAGTAATTAGTTTACGTTATAGGAATATCAGATACTTACATCGGGTCACTGATGGTTAGGTCATTAGTAAATGTAATGGGATACATTGTCACAGCAGAGTGAAATAAATAATTGCCACACATGATCTTTAGTACAATCAAATACATTGCAAACATATGTGAGTAATTTGTTCATTTGCATTAACACATAATAGATAGTGGAAAATATAGGAATACAAAAGCTTTATTAAATGGCGCATGTATGCTTTCACTCAAAATGTAAACAAGCATAAAACAAACTATACAAAGAACAATCTAAATATTTAAAAAAAAATCTTTATCATACAAATAAAGATGTTATTTGTGTTTTTTTAAATCTCCGTATTCTGAAGGCAACAAAATGATTTGACCTACAAACAGATGACTTGATATAATCGTTGGATTAACAAGAACATTCTGCATTTTCTTGAAAGCTGCCTTCTGTGTTTTCCTTGCAAAGCATCAATGTTTACATCAAGAGTAGCCAATATGAATTCTCATGTACATTGTAAGTGTACATATTTATATCCACGTTTGCTACTTCTAGCCTTGAGCCCGCACACTTTTGTTATAGATTTCTACATTTCTTGATGTGTGGTTTATGAAAATTGATTTGAAAATGTTTCGTTTGGAAATAATTTGCAACCCCTAATCTTTCTACGCACCTCCTGCAATCCCCCCAACTACCCCTAGGGGTCCCCGTTGTCCCCGGTTTGGAACCAGAACTATGAGTTTATTTGTTGTTGTTGAGCTTCTCCATGAGATGAACCGTGCTGACAGCAGACACCATGATGATCAGACCCACAGAGAACACACACGTCTTCACCAGGCACACAGATAACCCCTCTGGATCTGAAACACAACAAACAGAGAGTTTCATATCAAAACCGACACAGAGATCCAGACTGAGACGCACAACTGAGTGGAAGCAGCAACTCAGTGATTACTACTTTATTTGGATAGCAGTTTGAGTACTTTACAGTTTGCAAGTACTTTGAGTCCTACATTGTGAAAGACTTGCACTGCAAAGTACAGTTGAGTTTTACAGACTGTCGATATGCATGATGCAATGTCAAACAGCATGGGGGGGGTTTAATGTTGATTTCATGTTTATTCTGTTCTTCAAATATGCAGATATTTTTGTTCTTATACAAATATTCAAGTTCAGAGGTTTATATAAAGGTTCTATATACGAGACCAACAGCACATTATATGCGTAAAACATGATGTACTGAATTAATTTGTATTAAAGTTCAAAACTTCAAAGAAGTTTTGTTAAACTTTAAATTCCAAACTATGCGTTATTATCAGGAAGTAATTTATCTTACCATCATGCTGGTGGCAGACATCTTTGATTATTTTGGTAGTGTTGGTCCAGCTGACATGGTTGCTATGGTTACATATGATCGATCCACTTAATTGGTGGACCTGGAGAAAAGTATCAGGGATCCCGTCTGACCGCTCTCCTCCCTCCTGACTGCAGGTTTGGTTGTCACAGGTGAAAGTGCTGTTGATGTGAGAGTCCTGTGAGCTGCAGGTCACAGTGAAGCTACAGGAGGAAGAGTTTCTGGAGACAGAGCTCACTGTGAGGAGAGGGAGAGACGCTCGATCTGAGGAGGGAAGAAGCAGGTGAAGAGTTTTAGAAACAAGACCACGGAAACTCTATCAGTGTTTGAGAGGTTAACAAACCTACCTTGAACTTTGACGTTGTATTTAGTTACTTCTTCTGTTGACTCCTTTGTCACTTCAGCAGAGTAAACTCCACTGTCTGCCTCTTGGAGATTCTTCAACTTCACAGAGTAATTGTTCTCAGGAAACTCAAGCCTTCCAGTGTAATTAGCAGAGACTTTTTTGTCCTTAGAATTTAATCTCACTATGCTACTTTCATTACATTTCCAGACAAATAAATCAAATTCCCCAAGAACAACAGCTTCGGTGACATTCAGAAGCACATCCTCTCCCTTCAGCACAAACACAGGAGTCCCAGCACTGATCCCTGTAAAACAGAAGACACATCATGCAGTAAATATCACATACAATATATGGTTTTTAATTCTGAATGTTACTCCAATTCTCTACTTTATTTCTGACATTCTGATCATCAGCTAAACATCATCATCTTATTATGAACATAATTCATAATAACCCAGTGACCACCAAAGTGCAACATTCATGTATGTTCAGCTTTTGTCTCTCCTGCTAATTAGTATGATAAGTAACTTTAGCTGAAAGTGAACAGACATGTAAAACAAATGACTTACAATTACCATTACCATTAATACAGCTAGGACTCCTCCTCATACAGAAATGTCAGTAACAATTCTAGTGAAACTAACCCTAATGATGCATTGTTCCTATACTCCCCCCCCCTACCATCATCCACACTGCTGTTCACCAACGTTGATCCTTTTCTCCATATACTAAAGTAGCTTTGTGCAAGAACTCTTAAATTGTGCCTCATTGGTTTGTATAATTTGTTGTCTTGAACAAAAATGTCATGTTAATGTTATGTTTTAAAACAGCTCAGAAGATGTCATTGTGCAACTCCATTATACTTGGTTCAATTATACCTTCTTTCTTTTTATAAAGATGTCTGCCAATATGTTCTTCTCTAAACTTATTTTTAAATATTTGTATACACATGTTTGGCTTCTAATGCTCAGAGTTGATAACTAGGATTTAGTTTTCTGCATGTTCCCACTAAAACAAAGGTTTATTTTTTGGATAGGAAGATACATTCCTGATGGCAGAAGGTTACAGTTGTTATTACTCCACATCAGCTGACTTGACGAAACTCCTCTTGGACCACAGTGATGCCAGGTTTTTAAACTCTTAAAGAGTCAAACTGTTTTCTGTTTTAAGCAGGACACGATTACTGTAATTAGATAATGTTAAAACATTGAATTAGACGTGTTTTTATCCTACCTTGTGCCTCAGTGCAGACCAGCAGCCCCAGAATCAAGAAGATGAACATGACAGTCTCTGTCCGGTTGCCCTGCCTGAAAACACAATGTCACAGGTTACAGTGTGAGTCCTGTTTAGCTCTAAGAATACATCACCAAGTCTTCTTCCTGTAAAAACCACATAACTTTTTGCATCATGTGACAATATGAACTTCTCTTTTTCAAAGTTCCTCTCTTAACTCTGTTTTGAGATCTTTTGATAAAGACATTTTTTTAATTCAAACGTTTGTCAAGAAAGCAGATTTTAATGTGAAAGTCAATTACAGGATGATGAACAAGACACTTTTCATTTCAGTTGGTGTATGTCGCACCAGATGAAGCAAAAGATGGAAAAGAAAACATTACAATTGTGTCAATACATTATATAAAAACAATAAAAGGTGTAGTTTGCACTGTTTATTACTCACATTAGTTTATGTGTTGCTTTACTTTAACTCTTCTAGCTGGCGTCCTGCACAAACAACCATAACCTACTTCCTTTCTCAGAGCTCAGTATTTCACACCTCTCGCACCTCAACGTTTTAATAATCTGTTCCAAAGAAAGAGGAACGTGCAAAGATATCTTCACACAGCACACATTCTGCACCGACAACATGTACATATATCTAACCATACAAAAAGGAAGGCCAGTCTTCTGTTGCTTACGCAGGCCAGGGCTTTCTGTTGTTGGTTTTTCATAAATTACAGTAACATGGTAATATGTACACACTAACCTCCTTTCCCCCTCTCTCTCCAAGTGAGGTTCTTACCCTCATTACCTCTGCCCGCCCTACCACTTGTCCTCTGGACCCTATCCCTTCAAACCTCCTTCAGACTATCGCTCCTGATATTCTACCGTTTCTCACCCATTTCATCAACACTTCTCTAACTTCTGGTCACTTTCCAAACAGTCTCAAGGAGGCAAGAGTAAACCCTCTCCTAAAGAAACCCACTCTCAACCCGTCAGATGTTATAAACTACAGGCCTGTCTCTCTACTCCCGTTCCTGTCTATCACTTGAACGCGCTGTCTTTAAACAACTCTCCTGTTATCTCCATCAGAACAACCTTCTGGATCCGCACCAGTCTGGTTTCAAGGCAGGTCACTCCACAGAAACTGCTCTCATTGCTGTCACGGAGGAACTGCACACTGCCAAAACTGCATCCCTCTCCTCTGTCATCACCCTATTGGACCTGTCTGCTGCATTCGACACGGTGAATCATCAGATCCTCCTTCGCACTCTCCAAAAACTTGGAGTTTCAGGCTCTGCACTTTCCCTCCTCACCTCATACCTGAAAGACCGTACCTACAGGGTGACTTGGAGAGGGTCTGAGTCCGACCCTTGTCAATTAACTACAGGGGTCCCTCAGGGCTCTGTTCTTGGTCCCCTCCTGTTCTCCCTGTACACAAACTCGCTCGGATCAGTCATTAGCCCGCATGGTTTTTCATACCACTGCTACGCTGACGACACCCAATTAATTCTGTCCTTTCCCCGCTCAGAGACCCAGGTCGTCGCACGCATCTCTGCTTGTCTAGCTGACATCTCTCAGTGGATGTCTGCTCATCACCTCAAGCTCAACCTTGACAAGACTGAGCTGCTCTTCCTCCCGGGAAAAGATTGTCCCACTCTTGACCTAACAATCAACATCGGCACCTCAGTTGTTTCCCCGACTCAGACTGCAAGGAATCTGGGTGTGACCCTAGATAACAACCTGTCCTTCACTGCAAACATCGCTGCTACAACCCGTTGCTGCAGATACACGCTTTACAACATCAGGAGGATACGTCCCCAGCTGACTCAGAAAGCGACTCAGGTTCTGGTCCAGGCTCTCGTCATCTCACGCCTAGACTACTGCAACTCCCTCCTGGCTGGTCTACCTGCATGTGCCATCCGACCTCTGCAGCTCATCCAGAATGCAGCGGCTCGTCTGGTCTTCCACCTTCCTAAATGTTCCCACACCACTCCGCTCCTCCGCTCCCTTCACTGGCTTCCGGTAACTGCTAGAATCCACTTCAAGACACTGGTACTTGCGTACCATGCTGCGAATGGATCTGGCCCTTCGTACATCCAGGACATGGTTAAACTGTACACCCCAGCGCGTGCACTACGCTCTGCATCAGCCAAACGACTCGCTGCACCCTCGCTGCGAGGGGGACCCAAGTTCCCATCAGCAAAAACACGTGGGTTTGCTATCCTGGCTCCAGGATGGTGGAATGAGCTCCCCATTGACATCAGGACAGCAGATAGCTTGCACATCTTCCGGCGCAAACTGAAAACTCATCTCTTTCGACTCCACTTCGAGCGTTAGATTTATTAACAAAGCACTTATATACTAATAAAGGACTGGCTTATCTAAAGCCAGTTGAGTAGCACTTGAAATGTTTGGCTCTATGAAACCTGATGTACTTATATGATTCTGTTTTCTTCAAGGTTGTGTCTTCCTGGTCGAATGTACTTATTGTAAGTCGCTTTGGATAAAAGCGTCAGCTAAATGCAATGTAATGTAATGTAATGTAATATGTCGGAATATGTGCTTGATGTGATCCTGTAAGTTACTATGCAGAACTTTGGTCAAAAATGTCAAAAGTCTTCTGCTCTTTTCTCATCAAGCATCACATTATCAGTGTCCTCACCTCGCTTTGAATTATTACTGCAAGTGGATAAACGAGCATTCAAAAAACAATAAGAAAAACCCATCATGTTCCTAATGCAAATTACCGTCACAATTACATTATTGCACCACCCGAAATCTCCTCCAGAAGATGGGTGTAAATATCCCAGAAATGAAGAACAATGCATTCAGGCATCACATTATGAGTGTCCTCACCTTGCTCTGAATTAGTACTTCAAGTTGATAAAGGAGCAAAAAACAAGATAAAAGAGGCAATTTCATTCCACTTTTATGACCTTGTTAATTTGTTTGTAGTCCCATCGTGTTTATAATGCAAACTAGTGCATGTCACAATTACATTACATCCCAGAAATGAAGAGCAATGCATTCAGGCCGACTCTTCTGGGCTTCTGTCAAAATAAAGGTCAAACTCAAACTTTGTCCAATTACCACTGACCTTCCTGCAAGCCTCATTAATCACACTAATGGGGCTTTCATTGAGGATGAAACTGTTCTCAGATACCAGGGACTGAATCTGAGGAATAATAGATATTCACATTCTCCTAAAATAAAGAATAAGAAACTAGTAAATGAAACTGTCATATACTCTTTTACTGACGTGTTTTGAATTGATGGACATCTTGAATGAGAACAATGTTTACGAGCTGAAACAAATGGAAAACTATAAAGATCTTAGAGGAATAGTTTCAAGTCAAGAGATTTTCTTTGAATATTAAAGGGCCTTATTTTACTCATGTTCAGGTTCATATATGTAGTGTCTCTCCTGGGACATGTCTCCTTGCTTTAATGTTCACAAAGCTCTTTATGTGTGTCACACTGCCTGTAGCTGCAGCACCTCTTTTCACCCTCTGTCTGAAACCAGAGCCCAGTCTGCTCTGATTGGTTAGCTGGCCGGCTCTGTTGTGATTGGTCAACCGCTTAGAGATGTCCCGCCCATTTGCCTTTCATGTAAAATGTGTGGGAGAGCTAGACAGTAGAAGCCCAAACGTTACAAAGTGATGTCATTATGTTCTTAAAGTAAACAAAGGAGTCCAATGGAGGCATTTCCAGCCGGGGAGGAGTGTGCCGGAAAGAGGAACTTTGAGATATTAGACTTTGCAGACCATTTACATGCACACAAACCGATATAAGGGAAACTCCATTAAATGAAAATAGATCCCTTTAAATAAATGAATTGCTCACAGCAGGAGTCTGAAAAGGCAGAATGAGTTGCGCTGTGTTCATGTGTTCTTTTTGTGCCGTTGGAGACCAGATGCAGACAGTAACTTATGTGGTCAGTGTAACTTATGTGGTCAGTGTTTTCTTACGAGACACCGTGTTAAAACACCTCCAAATATGGTATCAATGAGATTATTGACCTAAAAGGGACATTTTATCATCTTGAGTTCAAGCAGAGTGGTGAGCACTTCTCCATTCTGTACGGAGACCCATGATTATGCAAACAGAGTTATATTGGTTAATAAAGCATTCCAATGTAATACTGAGCAATTATTTCTCTTGTGGACATGATGCACTTGTTTAGCAACAATTAAAAATTCAAACGCACTCACAGTATAATCAGAGGCATCCCTCTTCTATTAGAAGATGGATTATTTATATCATGGCATTAAGAACCCAGGCCGATCAGTAACAACTGTCGGCTGATCACTCTTCCTCTGTGTTAATGCTGCTGAAGCCTCTTCTTTCACAAAGGATCATGTGAAGATGCATCTAATGAGGCTTTATCCACCGGCATGTCTGTGAAGCTTGAGGCGGAGCAGGAGTCCGGCTAAAACACTTGTCCTTCAACACAAGCATGCAGTGTTTCCTTATCTTATAAAGCGTCTGTTAATAAGGAAGAACAGCAGATGTAGACACACAGCCAATTGGTACAATGAATGCAAACATTGGGTATCCTGCTGGAGGACGCATGCTGGCATCACGACCTGGAGAGAAGCCAAAGATTTGCTTTTCAGCTCCTTGTGTGTTTGGTGGCTGTGGATTGCGGATTGGGAAAGATTATGTCTACTTGTATGTCATTAAAATGCAGACGATGCATCAGAGACAAATCTGTCATTGTTTTTTCAACAGATTTGGTTTCTTACTGACAGAAAAGAGATTCATGCTGGGATTCTCAGCAAATACATCTCTTCACGCTGCAAACATTGTCAGATGTTGCGACACACAAGATAACATTATATAAAATACACCCTCGCATTTTCATGCTGTAACCGGAAGCATACAATAAACTACTTCCAAATGTTTTTTTATATAAAATACAACCGATAATTTATGGTTAAAGAAATAGGATTAGCTGCACACAGTTTGGATTAAATAAGCACAATGTATACCACATTAAACAGCTGATATCTTTTGTTGGGTTAGTCTGATAAAGGTTTTAAGAAATATGTAATGTAAATGTTACTTAATGTGAAAATGAAAGTAATGTCAGTATATTTACTGTGTCGGTGTTACGGCCTGGCTCATTGGCTGCAACAAAGATGGGAGACCAGACAAGTTAAGTGTAACAAAAGCGTATTTATTTACAATACCACAAAAACTAAAGGTCTTCAAAGAAACCTAATAAAGTGGAAGTCAGTCATCAGTAATGATTGCGTGTATGGGTGTGTGAAAATGTGCAGAAACAAAGACAGAAGAGTGGGAGGGCAGTATGAAGAAGAGTGGGAGGGCAGTATGGGTTGGTGTTGGCCTTTGTCGACGGCCCAGATGTGGCTCATCAGGTTGATCGCCTGAAGCACAAACAAGAGCCAGCAAGCAGAACAAAGGCAGAGACCCCTAGTGGAGTGGAGGGGGTCCTAACACCACCCCCCCCTAGGAACACCATCCAAAGTAGCAACCAACACAGAATAATATATAATATATATAAACATTTAGTATGACATGTAAAATATAATAAAAACATGAGAATACAGTAAAGAAAATGTCATACAAAAAGTCAAAATATAGTATATGTAGCAACATAAATATAAATAATAAAAAGCTAATGATAGAAAGTCCTATTTTGGTTCAGTATGACTGCAATCAAAAATGTAGCTCCACCAATCCTGGATCAGCCTCCAAGAATCAGCAGTCAGACTCTAATTAGTAATCAAGTCATTCCCAAAGCGTCTGTCTTCTGTCCCTGACCCAACAGACCCTCAGTACAGTTACACCAAGGACGTCTGTTATGACTCACGTAATCCTCTGGTTCAGTCATAAATAATTGCCTACATCCAGGGGTTAAATTGGGTTATTTTTAAGTGGGTCGTATTTCAAAGTTAAGGTGTACTTTGAGATCAACTTTAACAGGATAGATTGTGCTGTACATGTAAACAGTGTATTCAATAAACAAGCACGTGTTCAACATGAATGATCATGAAATATGATTGATTAGCACAAAGAAGACATCTGCACAGCACGGTAACAGAGACAGGGTCCATGTTTGAAGAAGTGTGTGTTTGTGATCATTTTGATGTACTTCTTTATGAGTATTTTGACAAACTACACTAAGACTTTTTTCATTCAATATTCAATAGACTATACTATGACTTTTCTGTCATCATATTTCTTATTTTCATGATATTGTTCAACATACTTTACTATGAGATTATTCTTAACAATTTGACGTACTATACTATGATTTATTTTCATGATATGGTTCAACATACCAAGAAGACATTTTCAGCATAATATAGTCTACGAAATCTACGACAAACTATGGTGGCGAAGTCGATAGGGACTTGGCTTGGCAACTGGAAAGTCACCAGTTCAAGTCCCGGCAAGACCAAGTGCTACCGAGGTGTCCCTGAGCAAGTCACCATTCCCCACACTGCTCCCCGGGTGCCGTTCAAAATGGCAGCACACTACTCCTAACACAGGATGGGTCAAATGCAGAGAAACTATTTCCGCACGGGGATTAATAAAGTATATCAAAACTATGACTTATCTCATATTTTGACATACTTTGAAATGACTTTTTTTGATAATATTATTGATATACTAAACTATGACTTTTTTCATGAAATGGTTACCAGACATGTCATTTATAAATTAGCATTTTCAACTTGCCATACTTTGACTTTTTCATGGCATTTTCAGAATACTTTATGACTTATACTATTTACATATCATATTTTTAAACATATTACACTATGCTGTCATTTCCTGATATTTTTGACATACTATAGTTTTTTTCATGATAACATCAGCATTGTTGAACAGTGTTATCCGGCCTAATTAAACCCCTTGTTATATCCTAATCTACCCTTCTCCCTTTCTTTCCATTTAAAGCTCAATACCACACTCCCACCACAAGATGGCGAAAGCATCAAAGGAAAAAAACAAAACACTTGAAAACTTCTCCGCCTCGGAGACACAGAGCCAGTGACATCATCTGCGGAGGGACAGAGGGTGTGCGAAGGACAAATGTCTTGAAATGCATTACATCATTCTCCACTAATATGATAATATATCTCGGGCTCTGAGTGCAGTGCCAAGCATGAGGGGCCATAATCCATACAACGGCTGCTTCAAATGTGAACAAGGGGATAAAATGGAAGGTGGTGGTGGAAAAGGAGGGGGGGGGGGGTCCTCTGGAGTCGGGAGTGCAGAGCTGAAGGTTATTCCAGACATTATTCCTCAATGAGAGCAGGAGGAGAGAGGAGAGGATCATCAGTATTACACACTAAGTAAAGACGAGAAATGGCTTTAATGCTTTCTGTCTGTCTTCTGTCCTTGTCTCTCCCTTTTTGTGCCATATCTGGGATTCTTTCTAGCTTTATTCCACCCTCATTTATTTCTGTCATTGAGAGGAGAAGAGAGGTGGACTGAGGAGAGGAATGGTAAAAGCTGTTGAAATGAGACACAAATGGGTAAGGAAATTGTTGCAGAGGAGAACATGACAAAGAAAAAGGGTGCATTTGAAAAATATGTAAGAGCTGAAACTGAGGAAGGAAAGGGTAGAAAATAGCAGGGAATTGGACTAATGGAAAGGAGGAGGACATAATGATGGACAATGAGGGAAAAGTGGGGGATTAGGAGAAGGTTGGTGAGAATAAGGAGCTACTGCAAATCTAAAAGGAGACAGAAGGGGATGACTAAGGAGAAAGGAAGAGAGGAAAGTAGAGGAAAGAAGGGAAGTGATGTGAAGACTGACAACATGCAGTAATAAAAGGAGGATGACTGGAAGGAGGAAAAAAGAGGAGAAGACAGAGGTGAGAGGAGGACTAATGACATGAGGTGAAGAGGAGATCAGAGAAAAGGTCAAATAAGGAGATAAGAGAAAACCCGAAGAAAGGAGACGAGGAAAGAAGAGGTAATAGAGAAGGTGAAAGAAAGACCAAGGACATACAGGAGAGAGATGGACACATGTTGAGAGGACAAGTGTGAAAAGAAGACAAGAGGCAAAGGTTTGAGATGTGAGGAGGACTGAGGAAAAGGAAAGGACAGGAGGACAGAAGTGGGAGAAGGTCATGTAAAAAGGAAGGAGAAGATGAAGAGATTGAAGAAGAGAACAACAGAGGAGATAAGACTGGACAATGTGAGGCAGGGAGAGAGCAGACTGTAGGAATGCAACAAGGGAAGACAGGAGACATTGTGAAAGGATAACAAGTGGGAGGTGTAAAGGAAACACAGAGACGATGATGCATGACTGAAGGAGATCATTGAGAGAAGAAGAAGAAACACTTTATTAATCCCCACGGGGACATTTCTTTCCCCACTCTGTTGTGTTTGCACACATTACACACACATGGAAGGACATACATGCACACACCCAACCACGTGCAGATAGGAGAGGTGCCAAAGGAGCAGTTTCGAGGTTAGGTGCCTTGCTCAAGGGCACCTCAGCAGTGGCCTTGGAGGTGAACTGGCACCTCTCCAGCTACCAGCTCACTCTATCTTTTGTTGGTCCGATCGGGACGTGAACCGGCGACCCTTCGGTTCCAAGACCAAGTCCCTACAGACTGAGCCACTCCAGAAGAACAGAGGAAAAGATTCAAAGAGGAATAGGGGAGTTGGAGAAGTGGAATGACATAAAGGAAAGGAGTAGACTGTGGAGGAGATGAAATTAGGGGGAGAACGGGGGGAGACATTTTCGAAAAAAGGATGTATAAGAGGAAACGTGAGGTGGAGAAGAAGGAAAGGGGGGAAGGAGATGTAAGACTGAGAAGATGATGCGTGACTGACGTAAATAAAGGAGAGGAGACGAGATGGGATTTTATTGGAGGACTGAGGAGAAAGAGTGAGAAGAGAGGGGAGGACAGACAGGGCAAGGAATGAGAAAAGGCAGAGGAGTTCAACGAGAAGAGAGGAGAGACAAAATGTAAATCAGATAGGAAGAAAGGAAAAGGTTAAGGAGATGAGAGGAGGACGGGATGATTTAAGGAGAGAGCAAAGACAAACTGAAGGAGAGGAGAACAAAAGGGCGAGGGAAAGAAAAGATGTTCGGAGGACATAAGGACGATATTTAATGTAGAAAGGAATGACACCATGACGCAAGAGACCGAAGTAGAAGAGATGAGGAAGGGAGGAAGAAAGAGGAGAGGTGACAAGGAGAAGGCGAGAGGAGAGACTTGGGTAAACACATGCCCTCCTCCTGCCTGAGTGCTATACATAGACTCACACTCACCTATTTCCCAGAGACACAACAACCGTTTGGGCTCAGCATTCAAAGTCTGACCTGAATCAACAGCAGGATGCGAGGATGCTTCACTCAATGTGCCGAGGCCACATGAAGCCACGTCCTGGAGCCTCGTTCCGACACATAAAACAAACTCTCTGCAAAGTAGGTTCCAGAATAATACATCCACGCCTTTTGCTGCTGTTCTTATGAAAAGCCGTGTCGTCTTTTATTTTCTGTAATACTGTGGAAAAATAATTACATACAATTTGAAAAAAGAAACATGAAAATAAGAGAACATTTCAGTAATATCTGGTATGTTTTTGTACAGATCTTTTCTCAAATAAAAGGGATAAAAGAATACTCAAACCCAACATGAACATAATACACATGTGAGCAATATAGGGTTAAAATAAAGAGTATGAATAAATGTTTATAAGAACACCCACACGTGCCTCGCTCATGCACTTTAAACATGTTGGAAGTGCAACATGGCGTCCTCCTCACTGTTCTGATGGTCGTCTTCACATCAATTCATCCTGTCCACTGGTGCAGCTGCTTCTCCTTCCTCGTGTCCTAAGGCCACGCAATGTCTCCTTCACTCTGTCCTACCAGCTGTCCTGCTTCCAACTAGGGTTTGACTGATATGGTTTCCTTTTATATAATATTCAACTCCTTCAAAATGTATAATTTGGATTCGAATAGCGACTGAAGCTCCTCAACAAGGTGGATATGCCTCTAAAGTGCAATGTGACAATACATTGGAGATACAATTCTGTTAAGTTTTACAGCTCATTAAGGCCATTTGAAGTTATAATCCTTTAGATTTTAGTCCCAATTGATTTGCATTTTGATAAAACAAGTCATGGTGGGTTTAAAACATCATCTTTATACCACTTGAGACAGGTCTACAGCCACACTATGTTTTTACTTAAGGTATCCGTGCATGTGAGATCGTTGTAGCACCGTTTCAGAAATAATTGCAGTTAATACTGAAAACTCATGACTGTTCACGTGAACTTGGCAGGCACGAGTCGGTGTAAACATGAAACAGGTCCATGCCGCTGGACGAGGGAATTTAGCAAATAGCTACATGTTGGCTTGCATTGAGGCAGCAGTAGCATTACAATAGGAAGAGCTTCTCTCCATTACAGCTGCTTGTGTAGAAAACAAGGTGAGCTAACCTAATGTGACCTATGCTGAATTAACTTCTAGTAGTCAAGGCTGATTTGTTTGATTTCTCCCAGAAAAGGGTCACATGCTAAGGTCGTGACCAATCAGCGAAGGACACGTCGTCACAGTTAAGACACAATCAGGCAGCGAGGGTTTTCAAAAGTGTCTAATAATAAAATCCCAAACCAAGTTTTAAAACTATAATGAATCAGCAAGTTTCAGTTGTTCCTGTTTACTAGCCGTTGAGACTGAATTGGCATTACGTTTCACTTTGTTTTACAGCCTGACATCTTGGTGAAATAGGCCAATCATATTGGAGTCATTTTGTTCGACCACCATCAGTTTTAAGACCCATATCTTGTCCCTCCTTTATGTCATCTCAAATTGACACAGAAGATGTTGTAGTGGTTGCTCAAATCAATCAAAAATGTTCATAAAAAGTCAGGCTATGAGCTGATAATATCTGATATTTACCAAAACCAGTCAGTCAAACCCTAAATTCTACAGACCAGTAGCCCCAGTCTAATGATATGAATACACACTGGTGTTACAGGCTGCCAACACACACATCAACACACACACATGGTCACAGATGGTGACAGTACATGTGCATTAATGGAGATCCAAACCGCTAGCCCGCACACGCACACGCACACACACACACACGCACACACGCACACACACACACACACACACACACACACACACACACACACACACACACAAATGGCTACTGCATTTGTTTGCCTGCTCAGTTCATGTTCTGCTTTTGGCACTGAATGAAGACTCCACGAGGTAAAAATGGACACTTGAGTTGTTCTTGGAAAGCGCGGCACAGCACAGCGTGGAAAAGAGACGTTAGCTGTGGCTCTGGCCTGGTTTTTAGCCTGGTTTGGCCTAGTTGACACATAGTTTTGGCTATTTGTGGCCTGGCTGAGTAGTCTTTTGGCCACACACACACACACACACACACACACACACACACACACACACACACACACACACACACACACACACACACACACACACACACACACTGGGTTGATTAATCAGAAGTTAGAACCCCCTCTATCTGATGCATACACAGAAAAATACTGCATATAAAACACACACTTTTGACAACAGTCCTTTCTTCCACTGGTGAGGCGAGAACACAAATTAATACCAAGAAAATAAGATTCAAAATGATGATTATCATACAAAGAAATAAACGAGGATGATGTCATGAAGCTGTATGTTCTCTACAAACGGATTCCCAACGCTCCAACACATATACACAAATACACCTATCCATGTGATAATGGCGCCAATACAATTTGGAAGAAAGCTATGAGGGATGTGTTTCCTCTGTTGATATGAGTATTTTTTTATGAAAAGACAACCTTTTAAATTGAAAGCTGTTAGGTGGCTGTTAATGTGACGCAGGGGAGAAAGCAGATAGTAAAGGGATGAGAGGTACATAAGGAGAAGAGGGGAAACACATCAAAGAAAAGTGCAGTAAACACTTCCACATTCCCTCATAAGCTGCATTTATTATACCTCTGTGTCTTTTACATATTAATATGCCCCCGATGTCAACAGAGTGTACAAACTAAAGAGGGAAGGACCAAGTACCTGGCTGCGTTTTTGTTGTTCTTCGTCCTCCGTGTCAAATGTTCTCATTCTACACAAGGTCATAACGTCATTTCAAGTCAGATGCAGAATACTGCACGGCTACAACTCTGTGAAAATGATTGTAAAGAGGTAATAGTATGCAGTACCAAGGCTGTGATAACCATATCAATTTAAAAGGGTGCTCCATCTGCCATTCTTCTCCTACACAGCAATGTTTTATATGGTGACCTTGAAGCTACAAGGCTCCATCTGATATTCTAATCAGAAATGCCGTGGCTGCCGTTTCCTTTCTGAAAGTGTTTATTCAAAACAGGGGCAATAAATACAACTTGTACTGCCCCTAGCAAAGAATCACCATGACATAATGGATCTGTGAAGGGGTGATGGGGTGGCTGATAAGTATTAAGACTCAATGATTACCTCGAGAGATATTTGACTTCACTTTGCAGCCGCAGGTCTTTTTCAGAGCATCTGCTATCATTTCTTTTAACGCTCACAAACGTATGGAAGAGATAGAAAGAGAGAGGGTATGTTTTCATTGCAGACAGCCCTTTTTTTACTTTTACTTTTCAATAAAGCGTGCCCTTAAGAAAAGGGAGAACATCAAGAAAATGTCGAAGCAGTTCCTGGTGATTGCCAAAACAATGTATTATCTAATGTCCCTTAAGGAATAAAAACGTAATAAAACCAATGGAACTTTAGAGCTTAGTACAAAGTAAAGTTTGGTGCTGCTGCGTCTAATCAACACATGATTGTCACCATCACAGGTGAATTTGCGAGATGGTATGATACAAAAATAAATCCAATTGTACTTACAAATCTCAGTGCGTGTAAACATGAACCAATTTGAAAACCAGTAGGAATTTGATCTTACTTAAGCACATGTTGTTGCTTTTGACAAACGATTTTAGCTCCGTGTTAACACAGCAAGCAACATTATTGATAAGTCGCTGGAAGTCAAATGATTTCCTGTGGGGGGGAACGTCAGGAGGAATATCTCAAAAGATGTCATTTAGACATTCAAAGCTCTCTCTAAAACTGTCTTCTTGTAACCATAGTTGGCATTAAAACAGTTTTTTATCATTTCTTTCTCATACATACGCATTGAGATGTCGTTATAAGGCAATATATTAGATTGTTCCATATTCCAGGTACAGTACACACTGGTTTTGATAGCCTTTTATAAGCTGAATATAGTATTCATTTGCACTTATTTGGCGCTTTAAGTGAGAAAACGTCCAGATTTTTTAAGACCCTACCAGACCAACAGACACATGTGATCTTCTCTCTTGTTGTAAAATAATTTCTGGGAGTTCATGGAGCTTTTAGCTGCATCAGTAGAGGTTAGAGGTTAGTAGCATCATTTTAAACGCTGATTATAATGAGCCTGTTGGGTTAAAGTCAATAACACACGAACCAAAGCTGACACAATATAACGGAAAACATCTCAGACATAAAATACCACCACATTTTCTTCTGCAGGGACACACCAGTTTACTTTACATATACATGTACAAAGTACCGTATGAGCTAGATAGCACCCTCTCTACCTTCATTTTGATATGTTGGACTACACTTCACATTTCTTACAGAGTTCACAGCTCAAACGGAGCAGCTGCTTTCTTCTCCATCCATCATTTTGAATGTCGTCGACGTTTGAAAAAAGGCAGTCCGGTCAAAAGACTGGAAGTCACAGAAAGAGTTTCGCACCAAAGAGAGATATCCCCCAAATAGATTTGCTGGATATTTATCATTTTGGATTGAAGCTCTTCAATTTTCTTTCCTTTTAGTCTACAAACAACCACTTCAATCCCACCGTCCGTCACTTTTTAAAGAAACTCAAAACGTTTCCAATAACGACCATGTCGCCACGTACACTTTAAAAAGTGAGATCACCCAAAACGCTGAACCTTTGGTCCACAACTCCTTAGAAAAATACTATAAAATGTTTCTGAATGCCTTTTTTCTTCATAGTTTCGGTATAAATATGGGAACAAAATCTATTCTACTGTGCAAGTGAGAGAAACAAATACTTTTTTTTGACACTGGAGGGTACGGGAGGTATCTCTTTGTACAAATTGCAGAAATTGATTGAATGAAAAAAGCGCTTCCGTCACACCTCGTTTCACAAATACTGTACACAGCAATGACCTCGAGTGAAATGTAAGTACATAAATGCATCATGATGATTACACATGACAGACGAGGAGGAGAAATGAGCATATAGACACGCTTGCTACCACTCCTTTCCTTCGCTCGCAGATGTAGAAAACCTCATCGTCCAGACAACTCCTTACAAAAGTAGACACACCTGAAGAGTTTGTGTGTGTTGGCACATAAGCATTGGCACTCTGGTCACTAACTGTGCCACTTTAAGAAACTGTCCCAGTCAAATCAAGGTAGATCTCGTAGTCAATGGCCACTGGGCAAGTTTTAATGAGGAGATCAAAAAGTGCCAAAGATGTTTATAGTCCAAGCTGCTGTATACATCGAAACAAATACGTTTTCAAAGATCTGCGTGTGTGTTTTTGCAATTTGCGAAAGTCAGAAAAAGTGTGGATTACAGGACGGTTGGCTGTAGGTCACTGTACTGCATCACATTGTATAGGTTTGTACAAGGAAATTACTTTAAAATGACCAAAATCTCCATTTGCACCTATTTACAGAGATGGGATGTGAGCAAAGTGTGATGCAGGGAGATGATCCAAGAGCAGGGCGAGGATTTCAGGAAGGACAAAGTTCCTCTGTTCCTCTTTAAGCCACTCTTCTTCAAAGTGCTCTTTTTCTCTTTGCGTCTCTGTCCTCAGGATGTGGCTCTCGCTGTCGCACTGCACGCAGCAGCAGGTCTGCGCAAACATGTGAGCGCAAACATGTGAGCATCGCTTTGCATGTGTTGTGTGTATTGCTGCTCAGTGTGTGTTGTTGCGATGCTGCGGTGAGTTATCGTGGGGTTTTATTGGTTACAAAATGAACCAAATTCCATGCATTGGATGCCATGGAAATAGATTTTTTTTGTTTAAGAATGTTTTTGATGAACGTGTAACTTGTACTGCAGCTTCAAAAAGCAAGTGAAGGGGTGTGTGTTTCTCAAACATGAGTCTGCATCCGCTGTATGTGTCTTTGGGAATATTCAGAAGGCGGAGACGAATACGAGAAGCGAGTGGAGGTTCCATACTGCCCCAGACCCACCTCAGGACTCTGTTGTCCCGGCCCTGGCCCTGGCCCTTGCCCTGGTCCTGGTCCTGGCCCTTGTCCTGGTCCTGGTCCTGGCCCTTGTCCCATCGCAGGCCCTTGTCCCATCGCAGGCCCTTGTCCCATCGCAGGCCCTTGTCCCATCGCAGGCCCTTGTCCCATCCCTGGCCCTTGTCCCATCCCTGGCCCTTGTCCCATCCCTGGCCCTTGTCCCATCCCTGGCCCTTGTCCCATCCCTGGCCCTGGGCTCATCCCTGGCCCCGGTCCCATCACTGGCCCCGGCCCTTGCCCTGTCGGATACATCTCATAGGCTGGCCCTTCCTCTATGGGTGGAGCGAAGCCTATCCGGTAAGTAGGGTACTGGGAGGGGTATCCGTAGTTGTCGTAGGCCAGCTGGGTGTTGTTGTCCATCAGACCGCAGTCTCCGGGGTAATCTCCAGGCGACTGTAGAGTTGGATTGGGAGGTGCTTGCTGGCTCTGAGCCACCCGGGTGAAGGTATTGAACTGGGCGTAGGTGGGGTGAGAGATCCTGGATGGGGGGCGGGGGTCGTAGCAGCCTGACCTGGATCCTGGGACTCCACTGGGGGCAACAGCTCCGCTGGCTCCAGCAGGGGATCCACTGGAGGGGGGGCCAGCCGGTCCGATGTTTGGGTTCGGAGAGCGGAACTCACCCTGGTAGTGGATGGCCCGGGACTGGGGGCGCGCCTCCTCGTGGGTGGTGGCTCGGACGTTGTAGTAGCCATTGGTTGGATCCTGTGGTCAGAATATTTGTTCTATATTATTGTTAAGGAAACAGCAAAATTGGGCAAAAAAAACATCTAAACATCTGGTCTTTGCTTCCATTAGCTTGGCCTTATATTAAGGACCCATTAAAGCACTTTTACACATACAATTCCAGCATTTACCCATTCAAACACTTTACTTACTCATTATTTATCTGATATATCATATTCCAATTACTTGTATATAGACTCTCCTTGCACTATTTCTATCCTATTTTATATTTACTTGCACTATTTTAACTATGTTATCTGTGTTATTGTGTGGCACTGCTGGAGGAGCCTGACCTAAGATCTTCATTGATATATGTACACTGTAGCTATGCACACATGACAATAAAAGCCCTGAATCTTGAATGAATCTACTACAGAGGCAGAAGCTACCGTACATGGTGGAAACTAACACACACACTGTTGGCCATGCTATTCGGAGCAATTTGGAGTTACTAGTACCCAAGACACTTCAACATGGTCGCTGCAGGGCTGGGGATTAAAACATAAACTTTCTCATTGTTGGCAATCAAAAAAACTCCAGAGCTTCTAATATTATATCGGTAACGTTGCAGGATGATGTGTTTGGTGACGTGGGGGTAGTTTGTGGGGTGCTGTTGCTCATGCTATGTCCAACAGAGAGATGATGATACACCTTCATTTTACCAGGACAAACATTGTATGATATGTCTATACATCATGAACGATGTATTGTTCAAAATGCTGATGCTACAATATTAATGCTAAAATGTGCCTCTGAGTGAGGGGTGTTCTCACCTTGAGCTCGTACTCCTCCCGGGTGTCGCTCTCGCTCCGGATGTCCTGCTTCAGGTCCATGTCGTCTTTGAACGGCTGAGTGGAGGGAGAGAGGGAAACAGAGGGCAAAAACTAAACCATCAAACAACGAAACACACACACGGAAAGAGGGAGGGTGAAAAAGGAAAGGAGGAGGAAGAGAGGAAAACAGAGTTTCAGGTTTTTCATCCCAAGAGAGTAGAAGACGAGAAACGGTTAGTCGTTGGAAAAAAAGTATTGGACCGAATTTTAAAACCGCTCCAAAGTGAACTTCACGATTACACTCTCAAGGACTTCCAAAATGTTAAAAGGGGTGTTGTGCAATTTAAAATGTGTGTATTTGTGAGTATACACAAAGTGGTTTGGGTCAATTACTGCACTTAATGGTCACTATGTGCATCATTGCACTGTTCTTAACATTAATGTCTTTATACTAATGCACCAATATTGTGATATTACAATTATTTTACTTTACATTTACTTCAGGCATTTATGTTTGCATATATATTATTTTTATTTTAGTTTTTAATGTAATTTTATTTTATTTAATATAATTTTATTTATTCTAAATCAATCAAATACATTTTATTTTAAATCTAAAATGCAGCAACTGTCATGTTACCCATTGTCCCCCAGGATAAATAAAGTATTTTGATACTGATTCTTGTCCGTTGTTATTTTTCATCTGTCAGTAAGTAGAGCGCTTTTTTCGCGATTGTGTGCACAATTTTTTATATATTTGTTGTTGTGTGTATTTGAAGGCAAGCCTTGGGCATCTGTTTACTGAGTGTGTGTGTGTGTGTGTGTGTGTGTGTGTGTGTGTGTGTGTGTGTGTGTGTGTGTGTGTGTGTGTGTGTGTGTGTGTGTGTGTGTGTGTGTGTGTGTGTGTGTGTGTCTGCCTCTCCTTCCATGTCGCCCTTTGTGTGGGTGTATCTGTACATTTAAGCCCATTGACCCGTACGCCTCCTCTCCGCGGCACCCGGTGACTCAGATGAGTTTCTACTCACGGAGTACATGGCCTTGACCATCCGGGTTGCCGTGGAGATGTCGGCCGCCTCCTCCTCCAGGCCGTGGGTCTCTTTGTTGACCGTCTCTACCTTGATGTCGGGTTTACCGAGGGTGACACCCCGGCGACCTGGAAGAAGAAAACACAACCCCTGGTCACATCCTGGGTCAGGAAACATTCATTTATTATAAAAAGCAACAGAAACACACACACTGTTTGCCTTGTCGCTTTTATTTTCTTCAGCATTCTCCATTAAGGGAACAATATGTCAGAGAAATGCACATTCATCTGGTCGTCTTAGAGGTAGCCAGGGTTGAAGCTGCATGTGTTGTAGCAGATGTTTCTGTCAGAGGCCATTTCTCAATCTCGAGGATGCTGGCTTGGTAGCACATGTCTTCCGAGTCACTTCCTTCAGAAGCTAGGCAAGAATCCTTCCTGGCATTTGGAAAACGAAGAGTGGAACAGGCTAGCAAGTGTGGTGTGCGTCATATGAGAGGCCCCGCCTTACATTTTCCGCCACAGATGTCGGGAAATTGGTCCGTGCGCAAAGCATTGTGGGGATTTTAAGGACGCGAAGTCTACCCATGTGCAGCCTCGAAATTTCCCCCAAACCAAGGACGCGGCCTCGGTGGAATTCCAAGTATGCTGGACATTGGAACGGTCCTGCTGCGCCACTTGATGACGTAGCATCCTTGAAATATTGGCTTGGAAGCCAGTTTCCTCGAGATTGAGAAACGGCCAGTGGGTGTTTCTCAATCGCGAGGATGCTGGCTTGGTAGTCGCGTTCTTCCAAGTCACTTCCTTCAGAAACGAAGCAAGTATACTTCCAAGCCACGGCTTCGGAAAACGAAGAAGAATGGAACAGGCTAACAAGTGTGCCACTCTCTCTAACGGTTTCAACATAAACTGTACCGAAAATAAATACCTCACGATGTCTATCTAATTATGAACTTGCTTTACTTTCACGGAACACATTTTTGGTGATAACAAATTTAACAAAGTAACACATTTACCAACACATGTTCTACGCCACTATGCTTACATTTAAATGTGTGCTGCGTCGGTTCAGCCATTCTCCGCAAGGGTTTTTGAAATTGGTCCGTGCGCAAAGCATTGTGGGGATTTTAAGGACGCGAAGTCTACCCATGTGCAGCCTCGAAATTACCCCCAAACCAAGGACGCGGCCTCGTGGAATTCCAAGTATGCTGGAGATTGGAACAGTCCTGCTGCGCCACTTGATGATGTAGCATCCTTGAAATATTGGCTTGGAAGCCAGAATCCTCGAGATTGAGAAACGGCCAGTGTGTCTCATGTTGGAAGATGATTATTTATTTGAATCCTCACATTTAACTTGGACTAAAATCTTACACGTTTTTTTGATGGCATTAAGCATAATTAAAAGCCCTGTGTCGGTTACACATCTGGCATTGAATTGAAACTCTCCCTAACCTTTAAATACATCTTCTTGATTTATGGTAGATAGGTGGTGAGAGGGTTCAGATGCAATGTCTTAATTTTACGCAACAGTCCGTCAGATTTGTATAAAATGTAAAACAAAAAGGTGAATCTTTAGCATTTTAAGCACCTGTCAGACATGTACCTTGTACTGTAAAGACATGAGCATTTCTGTTTGTCTCATATTTGAATAAGCCACAACATTAATCTTATTGGGACCTTGTAATATTTGTGTAACACTTCTAGCATGGCTCAAGTCTAAATTGAGTGCCGTCACATTCATATCAAGGTTAATTATGCACAGACAGAGATTAAACATAATAATAATAATAATGGATTACATTTTTTTTTATTTAGAGCGCTTTTACAGGTGCTCAAATCGCTTTATAATTACATATTACACACATTAGACATGTAAATGTCATTACTGTGGACACAGGAGCAAATGCGGGTAGAGTGTCTTGCCCAAGGACACAACGGCCTATATATAACATATTTCATGTAATTTTCTTGCTTGACTTTAAGATGGGTTACTTATGTGATACTAAGTATTGCTGTGGCAACAATGTGGATTCATGGCCAGAAAAACAGGATTATTTCAATGTTAAGGCCCTATTAAGCTTTTTGGTGTTTTCCCTTTCCTGTTTTGTGTTATAAAAGTTTTTGTGCATGTAAATGGTCTCCAGAGGCTACAATCCCAAAGTTCCCTCCAGAGGGATTTTCTCTCCCACACACTGCCTGAAACGCCTCCATTGAACTCCTTTCGATTTCTTTCGTGCCAAAGTGACATCACTACGTAACACTTGCGCTTCTCTTGGCTAGCGCTCCAACACATTGTACGTGATAAGTGGCGAGACATCTCTAAGTGGTTGACCAATCACAACAGAGCCAGTCAGCTAACCAATCAGAGCAGACTGGGCACTGAACATTAAAGCATGGAGACATGTCCCAGTAGTGGCACAAAGTACAAATATGAACCTGAAAATGAGCAGAATAGGGCCCCTTTAAACATATCCTTAAATCCAGCACAGCGCAGTCAATATTAGTCAACATAAACAACTCTCTTCCCGAAGCAGAGACCTTAAAAGTAAAGATTGAAATCAGTGAAGTCTTGAGCTGCAAGAATGAGAGACAGATTATCCGGAGCCACGACGATGTTTGTTTGAGTTTCTATTTCCAATGCTATCTTCTCTGTAGCCGTGTTATCAGCTCTGAACCAGAAAATATACTCGTATCCTCAGAAAATCCCCCTGGGGACTCTGCCAGTCACCTTCATTGTCTTTCCCAATTCTTTATTTACTGTGGAGCAGCTCAAATCAAACAACGTATCGACACCACATGTCCTCTGCCTTGCTGAATTCCATTGCTGTAAAAACAACATAGATATTCATAATTTAAATACTATTCACCTTTAAATGCTGGTGTTTACCCCTATGGTATTTATGTGCTTTATCTAGAGTACAAGCGGCATATGATTAATTTAAAAATAATCACACAATTCCATGTCAGTAGAATAAAAAGGGTACAGTAGGCGTTTTAGGGCAGTTTGCCATATTATATGAATATTCATTAATCTCATTTGAATAAAATGCTACACAGCTGGCAACGGTTCTTTCTTCAAACGTTAAGAGGCAGAATGACAGATGAGTGGATGAAAGAAAGACTGATAGATGTGTATAATAAGTGCACTTTCAAACACACACACACACACACACACACACGCACACACACACACATTTGAGGGCCATGTGTGCACTTACTGCCTTTGCGTTGGCGGTACAGGAAGAAGGCGAGCGCCAGTAGACACATAAGCAGCAGAATGCAGGAGCCCACTGTACCCCCGGCGATAATTCCCACTGGTACGATATCTGAAACAAACACAAGCGAAGAAAAAAGAGTCCGGGTTGAGGGACAGCTGCTGCCTCATTGTGACAAAAACCTGCACGGATATTATGTTGTTTACGTATAAATCCTGTGTCCTAGTTTAATACTGAATCTCTGACGGCTGCATGTACGTTGATAAGGCATGAAAGTTACACAAGGGATCAAATGTTAAGGTTTTTCTAAAGCTTGTGAAATCTGACAGCTGAAAGAGTGAGATTGACGGAGCATGAAGAAATAATTTTCTGAATAAAATGTAGAATTTTCCTTAGAACATTATATTTTTTGGAAATAATTTGCTGCCATTGTTGTTGACACCGATGTTAGGTGTCTTCGTGTTGAGGCTTTCTTCTCCCCTGCCGTTCGCTGCTGTATTGCAGGAGATCACTGGGTGTTACGTCACCTCAGCGCTCATACTTTAAAGTCAGACTACCAAATGTAATGTTTTTTCTCTTCTCCTTTATGAATACTTTTCTTTAATGTTTCAAAAACATGCTTCTTTTGACGTGTTCAGTCGTCTCCTGCTCTTGTTTGATTGACACAATGCTACCAAGTCTCTCAGGGCCCAGCAGCAAACATTTACAAAAATATCTTCCATGCCCCAAAAAAACAACATTCTTTCATTATTCTCCCGCATCTGTAGAACTATTGAACCCACGACTTGAATGGCAACTTATCCATCGTGTTTAATGAATCCTTGAACCAATTAAGACTGTATCCACACATATACATATACACATACAACTGTATATATTGTAATATATATTATTATTATTTTATGAATATTTATTCTTGTATTGGACTTTTTACATTAACTTCTTATCTCTATATACATTTATGTTTTTAATTTGTCAATTTATTGGTAATCGTAAAATGGACTCCTTACTGTATGTTATATCTTTTTATTTATGTTTTTGTTCTTAATTTCATTCTCAAATGGAACAAAACCCACTTTACCTATTGGGTTAATAACATATTCTGATTCTGTTCAGAATACATAAGAGTAACTTGAATAATATTACAAATCAGAGCCTTTTCTGCGTCCACATCCCATCATAAACAAACAATGCATGGCCGAACCATAGACTGTATATGGTCCCAACTCACAAATATTGCTCAGCACGACCATTAATGCCAGAACATCCTCAAAAGGTCATTTTATTGTACAAAACCTTTGGGTTCAGTATGACTGTTGTTAGCTAATATGATTTGCCATAAACACTTTTGCTGTCTTGAACTAAATTATTATCTACAGATGTGAAAGAACTATATATATATTTCAGAAGCCAATTCCCAGCTTGATCTGTTCTATTATTATTATCCAGCACCAGACACTTTGTACGCTGCTATGGACAGTCTTGCACTAATGCACATTCTCAACGATATTGAAGTGACTGTTATTTTGTATACAGTGTATATTGATTGTTGTGCTTTTATTTAGGTCATAATGTGTGCATATGTATAAATGTGTCTTTGATTGTGTATATATATATAGGTATATACATATTTGCATACATATTTTTATATATATTTGTTTTTGTATTCGTGATTGTGGGAAACGGGATGTCGATCTCTCTGTCTGTCCACACAAACTGAAAGATTGACAATAAAGCTAACTTTCACTTTGAATGATACAAATCTAATCCAATCATTCACTGTGTAGCTAATCAGGATCCACTCTCTGACAATCTGAGTTATCTTGTTGTTTCCATATCAGAATCAGAATAGCTTTATTAGTCCCACAGAGGGGGAATGTACATTGTTACAGCAGAAAAGAGCCAAAGACAGTTAAATTATAACAAACACATCATACCGGTCTCCTCCAGGGTGATGATCATGGTCCCGGGTCCGAAGGAGTTCCAGGCGGTGCAGTTGTAGGGCGAGTGGAAGTCTGTCTCCATCACGTTGTTGATGGTGAGGGTGGAGAGCACGGCCCCGCCCTGATCGAGAGGTTTGCTCTGCTCCACGGTGTAGCGCTCCATCAGCGTGCCCTTCTCCTTCTCCCACACGTTCTCCTTCCAGGCCCACACCTGAGGCACACAGTTACACATCATTATATCATTTGTCATTTGATGAGTTTGGAGTTAGGGCTTCGCACTTACAGTAAAACCAATTTTATCACTCGTATTTTCAGAAAAGAATTGTATTTTGGGAAATGATATGTAAGGAAATACGTCAAATAATTGGGTATGAGGTTTCTAAAAGTTGCTTGGTATTCTATTTATGTAAATCCAATGAGGGAATGATTGACAGATATTTGATACAAATTCTGCTAACATCCAGCAAGAAAGCTATCACTTGGAATTGGGGTAAGGAAGCACCACCATCAAAAAAACAATGGGTAACAATTGTGGAATAAATCTTTTTGATGGAAAAACTGACTTGTACATTGAGATTGCAAGAAACACAACTCAACAGAAAGTGGGAACAATGGACTCTATACAAGACTCAAAACAAAGACATGTGACGGGAACAATAGCTAATAGATACATGTATAATATAATAACATGAAGACATATCCCTAGCCTTTTATTTAATTTGTATTTTGTATTGCCTTGGGTACATTTGGGTACCACTTTACAATAAGACTACCCTTAAGGATTCATAAAGGGTTTATAATTAGGTTATGAATTAGGTTGTAAACACTTTATTAATCATTAAGAACCATTTATAAACCAGTTCTAACATAGTTTTCATACATCAACACAGGCTCACTATTTGGCAAGATGACTAAGCCTTATATTGGCTACTTAGCGAGAATCAACTCAGTGAGCAACAGATACCAAGGATGCTGGCTGATGAAGAAGACAAAGTAAGCTAGGTAGCCAATATAAGGCTTAGCAGTCCAGATAAATGTGGGCTCACTATTTGGCAAGCAACCGGTCCCAGCTGCCCTGTTTATCTCATGTCTTATAAAAGCGTATTAATGATTTATAAAGTGTTCACAACCTAATTAATAAATGAATTACAAACTATTCGTAAACCGTTTATAAGGGTAGTCTTATTGTAAAGTGGTACCGCCATTTGTTACATGATTGTAATGTTGCTGTAACCAGCCATGTACAATGTGACAATAAAGATTTAAATTACAACAACAAAAAATGATTTTATCGAAATCACAGTATGGAAAATATCCAAATCACAGGAAGCATTATATTTGTTCACAGATTTATATATCATGAAGTGTTGTGGAGCTATGCCAGCCTACAGATCATATTGTACAGACTTAACAAAATACATTTGATTGAAATGGTCGTTCCCTCTCATATCGCAATTGCAGTACCTTTCAAAAGAATCACAATTAAACATTTGTTTCAGATCGTGCAGCCCTAGATTATCCAGACCCAGTTGAGCTACTGCATGCTGTGTCTATTCAGATATATTAACCAATTAAGTCCAAGATCGTATAATAGAGATCTCCTGATCGTTTTTCCACTCACCCGATTAGTTAAAAGTCCCTGTTGGGTATCTTGGGTTTTACAAGTCGGTATATCAACTTATTCATTTATTTGTAAATCCATTGATTCAATGAACATGTTATCAATGATAATCTTCCTTATTCAATCTTTTATTGATCTATACATTTCTTCTGATATGTGTTACTAACTAAAGATGATTGCTCTTGTTTATGGCATGCTGCAATGGTCTCTCTTTTGTGATCTGTAAAGCATTCTGTACATATGTTTAAAGTTACTAAAAGGACACACTTTCTATTTGTGCTAATGTCTTTGCATTCGGGGTGGACAAAAGTCTGAGTGTGTCTAAGTTCAGAGCGGTTGAAATAGATGACAGGAATAAAGAATAACTATGGAGATATAGCCATCTTCTCACTGAAAGTCTTGTTTACTTGTACATGTCATAAAGAAGTATCAGTGTTATATTGAGATTGCTTCATAACCAAGGAAAATATTCCTCATAGTAACTTAAAAAAGTACTATATCATTATGTAAACATTAAATATAAACACATGTATGCAATCGGTTGCTACAGCGCACTAGAAAAGCACATAGTCTAAACCTGCTCTTCCGTTATCTACCATTTAAAAGAGATCACATTAAATGGTAAAGCAGGTGCATCCAGTTAGGATTGAGATAAGATTAAAGGGTTGGTAAATGTGCGCACTTACACTTTTACAAATCTATAAATCTGCTCCTAATCAACACAGAAGTCCTTTAACGCTGATAGCGTGATGAAGCAGAATTTCCAATATGTTTCATTTGTTGGATTTTTATCTAAACTCCACTCCCCCGATTTCTCATGAGGGATCAATAAAGCACATTTCACTTTATCTTATCCTGTATTGTATTACCTAAAGAAACGCACTTTCAAACACACACACACACACACACACACACACACACACGCACAATGGCGGTATATTGCACGCACACCTATACTCCATCCTGAGGGTCTCCTCCGCTCAGAGCCTGACCCCAAACATTGATGACCTTGCACCCGAGACGAGATGCCAAGTATCTGCTTGAGCTAGCATCCCAGAGCAGCAACCTGAGTTTAATGGATGTTTCCTTCTGCACTTTGTTTCTTGCGACAACAGGACATGTTTGTTTTGTTCTTTGAGGGAAATAGTTTTTTTGTAGCTGATGGAAAAATGTAATCATAAGAAATGACTGAGGAAAAGCTGCAGATAGAGCCATAAGAAATGAATGCAACTGATTATTTAATGTTGTTTTTATAGGCAATAATTTAAGCTTTGTTAGTTCCAGGTTTAATTTGTACAATAAGTTCATTTCAATAAGTTTTGCAATAAACATTGAACCAGTCCGGCCCTCGACTAGCACCCATTTTTTTTTTTTTCGGCCCCCTGTGTATTAGAGTTTGACCCCCCTGGTTTAAAGAGACTAAAGCTGGAAATACATTTTAAGCAAAACAAATTACATTCTCACACCTTGGTAACTATGTATGCTTTCTCCTGGTGCGGTATGTTCCTAATTAAAACCGTTGAGGCTGGGAATGAAAAATAAATCCTCACCCACACACACACACACACACACACACACACACACACACACACACACACACACACACACACACACACACACACACACACACACACACACACACACACACACACACACACACACACACACACACACACACACACACACACACACACACACACACACACGCACACACACACACAGTATCATCATACTCCATATTTTATAAGTCCTTGTGTTTCTGCATTAAGCCGAGACTATAATGTCGTATCACATTATACGCTCTGAGCTCTGCCGCTGCAGCAGGGGCTGAAGCTTCCTAAAAGCTCTGATTTCTGTCATGTCGGCACTGCACAATTGGATAAATGACGCTGAAAGGTACAGAATGTTACTCTCCCTCCATTTCTCCCCCTCTTATTTCAATCTGTTACACCCCCCACCCTCTCTCTAACTCATTCTAGCCTTCAAAGTGGATTTATTTTCCATTTTCTGGCTTCTTTTTTTTTAACATTCTGCTGTCCTTTAAAGGTTTATAGCACATACCATAACACTCATAGACACTTTATATTAAGCTGTTGATCAAGTATTGCACTCAGCGACTTTAAGAAAAGGAAAAAGCAGCGTACAGCGGTTACAGCACATTTCAGGAGGATATCTATTACAGTTTGCTGCTGAGGCAATCTGTGTGTGAGCGCTTTCTTATAGAGAAAAGATGGCTACCACTTTGTGAGGGGCCACTGATTTGGAACCGTTTCGGCTGGTTGCTCCAATTCATACTGAAATCAAGATGGTATTGACGCTGCGCTGACCCTTTCATGGGGGAGATAACTTTGTAACTCTGACTATAGGAAACACTCGAAGCTGTGTTTCATTATTTCTTATATCTGTACTATTGTGTCTCCTTCTTCATTTCTACCACAGCAGCTGCTTTTGATGAGTCACACCTTCCCGCTCAGAGGAGGAACAGATTGTTCTCACATATTTGGGACACAATTGCAACACAATGGTGCTTATCGTTGTTGGAAAAGCAGAAAAGAGGTTTTTTGTTTTCAGTGTTTTACCGGAAGGGGTTCTGTTTGAGGTAGATGCAATCTGAGAAAAGGTCGAGCACGACTGCAGCAGATTACAACTTCCAAGGATGGACTTACAATCTTATCAGGTGGGGGGGAGCTGGCGATGTAACACTTGATCTCTCCTCGCTCGCCTCGGACAGAGTACTGAACTGTATCGCTGGAGATGATTGGAGGGCCTAAGCCGGAGAGAGAGATGGAGAAGACATAAGAGGATTACTAACAAGTCATAAGGTCTGAGAAGCATCTTTTGCATTCACCTTAAAAACAAATCAAGTCATAACCGCATCAACGCTTGCTGTTAGATCCATAGCCAAAGACCCCCAATAAAATGTCTTTAAAATATGTTTGACAATGTGATATAGGTTGGTGTCATAATGTTTTTAACCAAGGTTTATGCTCACTTAATTCCATTTGATAATGCATTAAAGGGGCCCTATTACGCTAATGTTAAGGTTTTCTAATTGTATTTTTTGCCTCTACTTCGACATGTTTCGTTTCGTATACTCTTGAAAAGCTACGATTCTAGCGATTCCGCAGATATCTGAATCATATTTCTACTCCTTACAAGCGAAAATCTATGATTAAATACGTAAATAAATGTGCACCGACTCCAGAGGGTTAATGTTCAACAAGGTCTTTCTTCTCCTACTGCCCGTGCTCTGCTTAGAGATGACCCGCCCCTTAGCCTATCAAGTACAATCTGTAGCATTAGCCAATAGCAAGGCGAGTGTTACACAGTGATGTCACTATCTTACAGAAGTAAAGAAAGGAGTCCAATGGAGGCGTTTCAGGCAGGGGGGGAGTGTGTATATGTGTGCGAGAAACACACAAGGATGTTAGCCTTTGCAGACCATTTACATGCACACAAACCTACAGAACACACTGAAGGAAAGGGAAAACCCCACAAATCATAAAAGGGCCTTTTTAAAAGCTATGGCAGCTTGATGAGTCCCTCACTATCCTCTGGCCGGGACAAAATGGGACTTGACTTTGACCCTTTGTGTTCACAGACACCATCAATTTTATATCGTCTCTCAAAACTGACAGTAAAGGTGGATTTATAAACCGTCCATCATTTTCCTCCTGCTGCAAATACTTGCCTTTGTATGATCCGCTTTAATAGAGTCAAATGTGTAAAAGAAGCCACTCTTGGACTTCAAGGACGTGACAACGAACGTGACCCTTTGTCAGTTGGCCAAGATTTAAGGAGCATTTGTATTCGGTTTTGATTGATCAAGTAATTGCTGGTCTCTCTGTGGTAGGGGAGAGAGTTTTGACATTGAAATGTTGGCTTTGAGCCTGTTTCACCGCTGAAAAATTAGCTGTTGAGGTCGGGTTGGGCTTGGGCCTAAATGATTCATGTCGGGTCGACAGGCAGTACGTTACTCTCCACATTAGTGGCGGCATCTGTCGGAGACATACATGCATTTTATAGGAAATAACTCCAGATTGAACAAACACGGAGGATGTAATTGATTATTCGTGGTTGACCGAGAAGCAGGGCTGAGGGAGATTTGTTCTACTTGTTCATCAGAATTCCCACAGAGGGGACATTTACATGGTTACAGCAAAGAGACAATACTGATAGAGACAATGTAAAAACAGTGTTTAGTAAAGTGGCATGCACACTTATTAAAGTTACAATGAAGTAGCTGCAGGATGATGTAGTAAATACTGTATATTGCACAGTGTTGGGTGGTGCAAAATAATTAAGCAGCGAGTAGCAGAATTAAGTAGAAACTTGAGTAGCCAGTAATGTCATTGTTGCTTATATTACAGTTGTTATTAATATCAGTAGTAGTTGGATAGTAACTGACCGTTGACGGTGAGTGTAACCTCAGTCTCTCCCACTCCAATCCGGGGAACGATGGCCTTGCAGACGTACTGGCCTGCATCGGCCTGGCTCACTGACTTCAAATACAGCTGGTTGTTGTTGCTGAGCACCTGAACACACACACGCACACGCACACACACACACACACACACACACACACACACACACACACACCACACACACACACACACACACACACACACACACACACCACACACACACACACACACACACACACACATACAGGCAAATGTATAAGACAGCATGAGATTAGAAGCAGGAAAGTAGCTTTGTGATGTAGAGGGCGGCGGATAGGGAAAGATTTTTCAAATAAAGGAGGGGGATCTATATTTAATTCATAAAACATGTTGATTTACTCGGCAGGCTCCATTAGCTTTTTTCATGGAGCTTTTCTTAACTTGTTAGGCATGAATTAAAGATTTAGGATATGAAGACTGAGTCTCAGTTCCTACCGTCTGCTTTACTACTGAGAAAACATTTATGGAGTCTAGGTCGTGGACATTAATATCTTCTGCGGTTTTCCGTCTGTAATTCGTGAGGAGTGGGATTTCCGATAATATGTGGCACCCCTTTTTAAATATTCAACATGTTATTGGAATAAAATATGAAATCATACATGCATGAAACATGTAGGCTAATAGGTCAAAGTTCGGGGGAAGGTTTGATGGTCTGTCCTCACCATGCTGGAGCCCTTCTTGGTCCAGGTGAGGGTGAGGGGGGGGTTTCCGGACCACTTGCAGTTCAGAGTGACGTCAGCGTCCACGTCTACTGTCACAGGCCGAGGCTCAATGATCAGTATAGGGCCAACTGGAAGAGAGTAAAAAGATAAATAAGACCCCTGGATGTCAGAAGTCAAAGTCAAGTTTATTGTCAATCTTCCAGTTTGTGTGTACAGACAGAGAGAGATCGAAATACCGTTTCCAACAATCCCGAATATAAAAGCAAATGTATATAAAAATATATATATGCAGACACAATTTGGAATACACACTTGATATATATATGCCGTTAATAACTGTGTAATATATACCTGGCTGCTAAATCCTCAGAACAGGATGTGTATTTTGTAAATTGTGTAATTTGTATTATTATTTGTGTATCTTCTTCGGTAACATTAAGCTGTCTTTGGCTCGTTTCTGCTGTAACAAAGATATCCCCTCTGTGGGACTAATAATACAGGTATTCTGAGGATAAATAAGTACCTTAAAAAACAGAATATGCAGAATATTATTAAGAAATAATTTATTTTTACTGTATTTTCCAAAATGTGTTGGAGTAGATCTTCTTAAACTCTCATTGGGTAAACATTCATGTAGCTAAAATATAACCTCTTATCACAAAGGAAGCATGCTTTACATTTGTTCTCGTTGTACAGCATAAGCGTAATTATTGTTTCTTTCTTTTTCTTCTGTATATTTTGCAAATAACTTATTTATATTAACAGTTTAAATGTACAGCGACATCACACATTATTAGTATTTTAGTATGTCAACTGCAGTGTCGGTAAAAGCTTTAATGACAGCAACAAAAGAAACATAAAACATGAACAGCTACTGTATACACAGCGATATATACAAACATTTGAAAAAGCACGCTTAAGGTTATTTAGACATATTTAAAAGTATGGTCACACACTTAACTGCTTTTAATACCTATTATACACTGAACAAAAATATAAATGCAACACTTTTGTTTTTGCTCCCATTTTTCATGAGATGAACTCAAAGATCTAAAACATTTTCTATTTACACAAAATAACCATTTCTCTCAAATATTGTTCACAAATCTGAAAACATCTGTGATAGTGAGCACTTCTCCTTTGCCGAGATAATCCATCCCACCTCACAGGTGTGGCATATCAAGATGCTGATTAGACAGCATGATTATTGCACAGGTGTGCCTTAGGCTGGCCACAATAAAAGGCCACTCTGAAACGTGCAGTTTTGCTTTATTGGGGGGGTCCGAAAACCAGTCAGTATCTGGTGTGAGGGGCAGGGTTAGGGTAATGTTGTGAATCGAGTGGCCCATGGTGGTGGTGGGGTTATGGTATGGGCAGGCGTATGTTATGGACGACGAACACAGGCCACTCGATTCACAACATTACCCTAACCCTACCCCTCACACCAGATACTGACTGGTTTTAAAAATGAACATTATGTATCACTCTCTTATAAGTGTTTATTAGTAACCGTATAGTAAACAGCTGAAGAAACACAGAGAATAAGGAGAGACATGGGGATATTGCAACAAAGGACAGCTCTACTACTTATTTTCTGTAATTAGAGCTTGTTTTATTTAATGCACGTTCACTACTATTTGCCATGTGTCTTTCACAACAAATGCCATTGGCTAATCGAGAGGCACTGACCTAGGAATTGTAATTCAACATATATTTGTTCTACTTTTTGTTCCTAATGCTATTTTATTTCTATTGAGATGTTTACATTTTGGAATGTTTATTTCTAGTCTCAATAAAGTACTTCTTATCTTACCTTATCTTAAGAGGAATCATTATACAGCCAACAACAATCTTTTGCAAATTGATTCTGCACAATACATGAAAACAAGTAAAAAGCAGCGTGGCTCTTCAAACAAACACGGACACATATTATATAGTTACTAGAGCATATAAATATCAGCAGAGTCCCACTCAGCTCTGGCGTGTTTGCTCTGTACTCACAGTGCACGTCCACCAGGATGCTGACGTTGGTGCTTCCCACCACGTTGAAGACCTGGCAGGACACGGGCTCGGTGAAGAAGGAGTGATCAGCCGTGGTGACAAACACAGTCTCCCTCGCTCCATCCAGCAGCACGCCACCCTTCGCCCACCTGACACAGAAACACATCACCGTTTAACAAGATTCCCAGCATTACAATCATTGTTATGTCAGTTATCAGCGGGACATCTGAAAAGCATAATGAGTTTTTCTAATTTTTTGGTGGGGATCCAAATGTTTCCACTATTAGTCGACGAGTGTTTTTAAATTATCAATTAAAGCTGTTAAAGTCTCATTTGAAAAGCCTTCATGTCAAAACCCGAGGGAATGATTGCAAGCTAAGGAAATACTTTTCTCTTCATTTTCATGATCCAGATATATAGCTGTAAATCATATAACCATATTGCACACCTGCCATTAGATGACTTTTTAATACAGGCTCAATAGGCTTAGTGCCTAAGAGCCTGGCAGCGCTCCCACTCCCGGGCCCTCTGGTGTCGTTTCAAACCTCAGATTAAAACCACCGTGTTTAAGTCCAGCGTTTAGCCATTTCAGTGCTTCAGTGCTGTCACTTAAGATTTACCTCATGGTTTAATTGTTTAAATATTCAATACTTTCTCCAATTCTGTTCTGCAAGCAGAAATTACAATTCAGTATTGCCTCCAGACGGCAGTTACAAGCAGATTGGAATAGATGGAGAAAGACATCTATTGGCATTACACAGAACTGCAATCTGGCTCCTGATGTTGGACTGCAGGCATGCAATGAAACGCTTTCCCTAAGATATCATCAGACAGTCCGTCACATGCTTCTAAAGTAAATTAAACCAGGTCTGAGATCTTAAAGAGGCCCTTTTATGCTTTCCTGTAGTGTGTTATAAAGGTTTTTGTGCATGTCAATGGTCTGCAAAAGGCTAAAATCCATTAACCCCCCCCTACTTCTGTAACATAATAGACATCACTATATAACACTTGCGCTCCTATTGGCTAGTGCTCAACACATTGTACGTAATAGGCTAAGGGGCGGGACATCTCTAAGCGGTTGACCAATCTCAAAAGAGCCGGCCAGCTAACCAATCAGAGCAGACTGGGCTCTGGTTTCAGACAGAGGGTGAAAAGAGGTGCTGCAGAATATTAAAGCGTGGAGACATGTCACAGTAGAGACACTTCTTAATCCGTACCTGATTCCGATGATTGGAGGGTTTCCGGTGGCCGCGCAGGTGAATGTTACTCTCTCTCCTTCCATGACGGAGCGAGGCTCGATGGAAAGGGTCACCATAGGAGGGTCTGCACAAGAAGAGATATATATTTGATATACAGTAGAACGATAAACCACATGACTGTCTTTGTTTCAGTGCAATGCATCATGAGGGATTCAATTACACAAGCTATACATTTAACAATAACATGTTGTATTTCAAACCTTCACTAACACAGCACTGGTTCTACATCTACTCTTACTGTATAGTTTTTCTCCCATTAATTACAACACTGGCTTTGAAAAATACATCAATCGTTTTAATTGAAAATTCAAACCGCAGTTTTCTTTATGAGCAATCATTCCGTATTTCTTAGAGGACACAATAGAAACCCCTTAAATCACAAAAGGGTATCAGGTTTTTCTTATGTTGAAGAAAATCATGTGGCTCAAACGCTTCAGGTTAAAATGAGTGGCTCCAAAGACGATGCTAAATCAATGCAACAGCGATAACAAATCTGGAACTCACCCAGGTTTGACAATGGGGAAAAATAGTGGCTATAAATTCCTAAACACAGCACGTAACTTCAAGTTGACAGGTGCTGGGCAGGTCATTTAAATGATAGCGTGATTTCTTTATGTGCCGACACAAAATCAGCCCCACCTGCACCTTTAATGACAAAACGGGTAACATACGGTGGACGTTGAGGGTAACAGTAGCTCGTTTTCCCATGGGAACCGCAGGGTTGCTGGCTACACAGGTGAAGTTGCGACCACTGTCAGTGTCGGCCGGGATGATGGGCAGGTAGCTCCTGGTCGTCACCCTCTTCCTGTCAGGTAACACTTCCTGTTGGGCGAAGAAATAGAGAAGGAGAGGATGAACGTGGGTAGAATGTTGGGAGGGAGAAACAGAAAAAGATCAAAGCAGAGGAGGAGGAGCACAGTGGATGTGGAAGGACGAGAAGGACATAAAAAGGAGGGAACGGGAAATGTCATGGGAGACATAGGAGAGAGGAAGGGGAGCAGAACATGGGAAAGACACAGGATGGTTACTAATGTTCGGGTGCTTCATCGTCATCATGTTTAATATCGGTGCAGGGAAATCTAGAAAATGTTCTTCTAATTATCGCAAGCAATTCAGTTTTAGGAGGACCCTCGACCTTGCTATCGAAATGAGAGCTGAATACTTATGTGAAAAAGAAAAAAATGAAAGTTGGTTAATCGTACAGATAGGGGAAGCAATTTCAAGACGATATCTTGAGCTCTGGGAATTTGAAGTTCATTTGATTAAAGGACTTCCTTGTTTTTTGGATATATTAATCTATAATAAACTACAGCTATAAGACATAAACTATAACTCTTATCCTATACACTTCAGTCTCCCTGGATTCTTGAGGTGGGATGCTTTGCAACACAGCTACAAAATCTGTCAAGAAAGTGTTCACAGCCTTCTCTGTAGTGTAAAAGCGTGGTCAGTAACACGATAGCATAGGAGCAGCATGTAATATGTATGAGCATGTGTGGGGGGCATAACACGGGCTGCAAGAGATGTAAAAACATCTGTGTTTGAGTGTCTGAGTCAGTGTTTGCTGCTGCCTCCATGTGCATATGAAAGCAAGAGTGTGTGCGTGTGTGTGTGTGTGTGTGTGTTTGTGTGTGCACTTGCAGGCATCATTTCATGAGTGTAGGAGAGTATGCAGGAGCGTGATAGTGGGAGAAAGGAGTGCAAAATATATCACTTTGATTATACGTGTCACTTAGTACAGTTCCTGCTTTTATGTGTCGGTATGTGAGGGAGAGTCTGCCAGTGTTACTTGGGTTAATTAAAAATATCTTGGCTATATGTTTCCCGATGTGTCACGACCATAACGTTTGGATGTGTTTCTTCACATGGGCTTCTCTTGCGGTAAACAATGGCCATACAAAATGCATTGCAGATGGAAGAGAAATGACTCGTTTTAAAGTGGTGCAGTGATGACGTAAACAGAAGTTAACATGGCAAGGGCTTCCTGAAAGAAAACGATGGGATTTCTCCATTGGATTTTGGAATATTGCAATAAACTATGTTGCAAACACACATTTCTGATAGTCATAGGCTCTGTTCAACAGGATAATCTCGAGATATATGTATATGCTATTGCCAGAAGTTAAACGCTCAGTTTAAACTGTAAACGAGCATCACAGTTAGATCACGCTAACATTAGCCACCACCGCTAAACTAAAGGTGATAATGTTTAGCAGTCTCATTAGGACACTTTTTTGAACCGCCATTATTATGACACTTACTGTAGAAGCTTTGGACTATCAGGAGTGGGGTATTTACTGACTTGTTTTATGTCCAAAGGTCTTATTTTTGGCATCTCAACAAAAACACGTTGACTTCGATTCGTGAAATGCTAAAACGCATTCTATTGGCAAGGACAGACCCTTGCAAACACAAGATCAACGTTGATCTGACAAAGTTAAACAAAACTTCTTAAATACATTTGTGGTTTAGAATCACTATATAACAATATAAAGTTACTGAAATACAAGAAGCACTTCTATTTAACTGCAGCATGTGTCCCGAGAGGGAATCAAACCTACGATTGAATGAAAGTAAGTCACCGTGCAGATATGATCCGGTTTCATTCCAAAGCCTTTTATTAAACTTTTAAAACCTCTCAATTGGAGAGATACCAAAGGCACAATTACTTAGATTCTTCCGTATGGTAATCACGATCCAACACTTAATTCACAAATCATCTGAAATGTTATACAACTCATACTTATTTAGTGAGTTTGCAGGACAACAAATAAACTGATTTGATAAATGATATGATAAGGAAGAGGTTTGATATTCTCATGTCACGCTGTTGTTTTTAAATAAATATAACATTTATGTCTCAAAATACAATGTGATGTCAATGTGTTTTATTGAGGTTTTATCCTTTGGATCAGTGCTTCTCAAAGTGTGGTCCGCGGACCACTGGTGGTCCGTGAGCGCCCCCTAGTGGTCAGTGAGTATATTGGTAACATTTCACATTTGAAATAAATAAATTCATTTCAGTTTTCCTCACTCTCGCGGGAATATCTCCGCAATGGAGTGAGGTTAAGTTTCACTTTCAATTGCATGATGTAGCCCAGCGCAACACCTTCATCCCACATGTTGCAACTTGTTTGTACCATCTTCAGGTGATTTGTACTCTGTTCTAGAAAAACGATGTGTTTTTTGATATTTGTGGAGTTAGGTGGTCCGAGAGTGTTTTTGTATTGGTTAAGTGGTCCTTGGTATGAACAAGTTTGAGAAACACTGCTTTGGATGAACCCCTTCAGGGAAATGAGGGCCTGCAAAATGTGTTAAATATCGGTATAATTTGTCTCATCCAGGTCCAATAACGCTGTTTATTTTCACTAAACGTGGAAGTATGACTCAGCTATCTAAGCACCTTGGGTTTTTAATGATTTCCTGTTGTATCATCCAGCAGAGCATGGCTGTCTCAGAGTAAGAAAATACTTAATGTGATATGGTAAATAGATACCAGTGATGCATTTCAGTGATGTTTACACACTTTCATTGACACTATTTAAGGCAAATACTGAGTTATCTCCTGATCTCTTAATCCCTTACAGGAATCAAGGCGCAAAATGCTGCGGGCAACTGGTTATCAGGTCAGAATTAGCAATTTATAAGCATTTAAAAAAGCATTAAATAATAAATATGGTCTCCATCTGCAGAGATGCTATCATGTTGTCAACCAAGAAGCATGGAAGTCTTCTGCTGACTTTGCACCGCGGGGCGATGTGAGGCCTGAGGAGTACAAACTGTAATTCCCCTTTGCAGCGCCCACGGCAACAAGCCTCTAAACAAACAAACAAGCAGACTGAGAGTGCAGTTACTGAGGATGCAGATACTCGACTTTTACAAACACTTTTCCACTAGTAGCCTTTTGAGATTATGCAGATCTAATATTAGTGTACAGTAATGAACTCTTTATGTGGGTTTTATGTTGCATGACTGTGTGTGTATGGGTGTGTGTGAGTCACCGTGGACTGGACGGCCCCCTCCACTGCCGCTCCATCTTTGGTCCACTGGATGTGCGCTGCAGGCTTGGCCCCCCGGGTCACACAGGTCAGGTTGAACGGGTTCCCGGCCATCAGCAGCAGCTCCGGGGTCCCCTCCACCACCGGGTCTCCAGGCGGGACTGGAGGAGAGACACACACCAATCCAAGCTTTAGAGAGGATGCATTTATGCAAGCGTGCACTAATGCAAACAGACAAACCTGTACATGTACACGAAAGAGCATGAATTCCTACTCAACACATTGGATTGGATGTATAGCATTTTTCTAAGGAGGTTTTTAACTGCATGACCTTAAACGTCTTAGTTTGTGATTTATAAATGCATTTCCAACTGTATTCTTTCAATGTTTTTCTTCCTATCCATCAGTATTTCACAATTAAAAGCAGCTTCCTGCCCCCAAAAAAGATTATGTGTGACATTAAGATAAAGTAATTATGTATCTACTATCTAATATATCATTCCAATAACTTGTATATAGACTGGTATTGCACTCTTCAACTATTTTTCTTTTTTGTATTACTTTTAATTTAATATACTTTAATATTGTTTTCATATTGTCTGCTTATCTGTATTACTGTGTTGCATTGTTGGAGAAGCCTGTGACTTAAGATTTTCAACGACATAATTACTCTGTAGCTATGTTAGTTTGACAATAAAAACCTTGAACCTTGAACCCTTGAATGTTACACCACCTGTTTTCATCAGATTTCTCTTTGCATTTGTAGCAAAATCAGCAAATTTGAGCTTCTTAGTGTTATATTTAAAGACTCTGTTTCACACACCCAAAAATATCATGGATTCTGAAAGCCGAAAGGTATCCAAACACCTACTGCACGAATAACACAACGTCAATAGTAAACTGTAGAGCTTAAAGGGACCCTATTATGCTTTCTGGGGTTTTCTCTTTCCTGTTGTGTATTATATGGGTTTTTTATGCATGTCAATGGTCTGCAAAGGCTAAAATCCCAAAGTTCCCTACAGTGGGAGTCTTTACATGTGTGCGTTTAAATTGATGCACTTTTAACGTCACTTCTCATCCATAAAGGTGCCTCTGAAGTTCTAACATTTCTTTGGTTTTATAATCATCCCCAGTTCTCCACAGTGAAAAGTTCCTTCACTCAAACTGTGGTCGTTAAAGGGAAAACGTATCAGAAAAGTTGGCCCCTGCAGCCGGTTCACTTACTGAGTACATTGAGTTTGGCCCTCCTGGAGCGCAGGGCGGCCTCCGTGGCCTGACACTCGTACAGAGAGTCATCCGACAGCTCCGAGTGGGAGATCTCCAGGTTGTACTGGCCGATGTCCAGAGCCCGAAGCACACGGTACCTGGGCCAGGCTGCAGGAGACACACATAGAGATTATTATTATTATATTATTGTCACACGCAAAAACGCAAACATTTCCCATCAATAAAGTACCTATCTATCTCTATCTATCTATCTATCTATCTATCTATCTATCTATCTATCTATCTATCTATCTATCTATCTATCTATCTATCTATCTATCTATCTATCTATCTATCTATCTATCTATCTATCTATCCATCTATCTATCTATCCATCTATCTATCTATCTATCTATCCATCTATCTATCTATCTATCTATCTACCTACCCATCTACCTACCTACCTATCTATCCATCTATCTATCTATCCATCTATCTATCCATCTATCTATCTATCTATCTATCCATATATCTATCTACCTACCTATCTACCTACCTACCTATCCATCTATCTATCTATCTATCTATCTATCTATCTATCTATCTATCTATCTATCTATCCATCCATCCATCCATCCATCTATCTATCTATCTATCTATCTATCTATCTATCTATCTATCTATCTATCTATCTATCATCCATCCATCTATCTATCTATCTATCTATCTATCTATCTATCTATCTATCTATCTATCCTATCTATCTATCTATCCATCTATCTATCTATCTATCTATCTATCTATCTATCTATCTATCTATCTATCTATCTATCTATCTATCTATCTATCTATCTATCTATCTATCTATCTATCTATCTATCTATCTATCCATCCATCTATCTACACAGAGCACAGCAAAATTCCAAGCATTTCCAATGGTGCAATCACACATAACAGTATATAAGTATAATTTTGACAATACAAGCTACATTTCTTAATATATAAAGTGAGTATAAATTGAACCTCTATGATACATTGAACAATACGCTTACAAACCAATACAACATTACCATACAAGAACAATATAGATTACAGTTCAAAAAAGAGAGTCATCCAATGGAAATGTGCTTTTTGTCTTCGCTCCACTGTGAGTCATGCATGTTTATTACCAGGTCACAAAAGCTTGACGAGTTTAGAAAAGTAACTTCTGGGATGATGTTTGAAATACAAAATGATAGCTGGCACAAAGAAAGAGACACATAGGAGCTGCAATTAAAGGCATGAGTCATCATAACAGCACTGCCTTCAACACAGATAACATCGTTATTTAAAAACTGAGTGATACGTTTCAGGTACACTGAAAAACGTTGTTTAAAGGTTTGGAAGTAAACTTTTTATATCTATCAACTCATCTAGACAAACATTTAAGCTCCCAGTGGAAATGCAAATTCACAGACATCTTAGATATGGAACTCTTTTACTTTTAATGATATTTTTTGTTATGAAGAATGTCTTAACATTTGTGGAAGCATAACCATTGAAGGTAAGTTAGGTAATATACTTAGTAATCTTGGTGAATAACTATCAATTTAATTGAATAACGCTTTCAATAGTTATTTCTCAAGCTGCATATCATTCCGTGTTTTCAGTAACAGGAAAAATATATAAGAAAAGCATCAGAAAAACCTTCGGAAACATTTACGCATCATCTCGTCCTTTTTCTTTTATTCAATGTTACTGAGTGTACATCTGTCCTCGGCCTTGTTTACCACATACATCAGATGTAAAAGCTCTTATGAAATGGATAAAAGCTGAATCACAATGGAATTACGTCAATCAGTGACAGGGAGCAGCAAATGGGACATGTATCCGTCTGAAAACGTCATCACGCAAAAATAGCATTTAGCCTTAATAGCTAGTTCTGAAGACCTTTTTGCATTAAGCGTCAAGGAGATCATGAGAGTGTGTTCTATACACACACGAGCCAGGTTACACACACACACACACACACACACACACACACACACACACACACACACACACACACACACTCACACACAGTAGATATACTCAAGTATTACATTACATTGCATTGAGCTGACGCTTTTATCCAAAGCGACTTACAATAAAGTATACTGTACTTTTGTAATTTAACTTGAGTAACATTACATGTTATTTGTTAGACCCTTTTATCCAAAGTGACTTACATACTCAATACTGTGGGCAATCCTCACAGGAGCAATTTGGGGTGAAGTGTCTTGCCCAGGGACACAACGACATGCTGACTGCAGTGGGGTTTGAACCTGTGACCCCCTGCTCCGAACACCTACGGACGACCCACTGAGCCACACGCCTAACATTTTGATTGCAGGACTTTTACTTGTAACGGAGGATTCCTACCCTGTCGTACTTCTACTTTTACTTAAGTGCAAGATTTGAGTACTTCTTCCACCCCCCCCCCCCCACACACACACACACACACACACACACACACACACACACACACACACACACACACACACACACACACACACACAACACACACACAGCAACACAGTAGCACAGTGTGAGATAAACAGCTGAAGGGCTTTTGCACAAACACTGATCAAACATCGCCACGCATACCATGCTGCCACATCAGTGCCTGATACACAAACTGCAGAACTACAGGCAGCGCCGTTCCAATTATACCCCCTCCTCTCTGTTTGAACCCTCGCCTCTCAGACAAAGACATAATTGAGCGTGACGTCCCACTAGGGGGCACTCATTGATCCTCCGTGCCCAATCCTAACATGACATCATGGATTCAGATGGCAAAGGCAGGCGGGCATGCAGTCGGGGTTGAGAGGAGGAGAGAAAGTGGTGCTGGTGGTGGGGGGTACATAAGTATTAGTGGAGATTACATCATCCACTCCAGCACCTCGCAGCATAGCAACCACAGAGGTGAAAGCACCCCGGGGAGAAGGAGAAGAAGGAAGAGGACGAACAATAAACTGCCTGCATGCAGGTAGTGAGGAAACGTAGGTATTTGCATTGATACAGGTAAACACGATGCAAACATGTATTTGTTGTGAGGGTTTTTTTGTATTTGATATCTACATGCACATAATATAATGTGGGAGAAAAACAGGCTTTGTGAATAATCATACATCTCCTGCATGTGTGTGTGGGTGCAAACTGCAGGTATGAATCTAATCTGCACTCCTACACTGTCATCCCCAGCTGTATGAAAACCATACAGGGCACATAACGACAACCTCTCACACGCCAGGTTAAACTACATTCAGATTATTTGTCGGTGCACATATTAACAGACTTTCCTCCATTCGTTGACATGTTTCTTTTTTTATATTCAATACATGAAAGGGAAAAGATTGAGACAGTACGTCAAGGATGAAGGGAGGAGTGGCAGCACAGACAACTTAAGGATAAATAACGGTCAGGAGATGGTGATGGATGGTTGAAAAGCAGAGGGAAAGAGACAGAGAGGACAACATGTTTATCAAACGGCGGTGCGTTTATCATCAGAACCACGCTCGCAAAAGGCTGCAAGGACAAAGAGAGCATTAAGAGAGAGAGGAGGAAGGGGTGAGGAGAGAGGAAGGGGTGAGGAGAGAGGAAGGGGAATGAAAGGCAATGGAGGGGATCTGGGAAATACATAAAGCGAGTGATGATGGAGTTTGAAAGGAGCAGGGAATAAAAGAAAGGTGGAGAGACGTTTGCTGACCTTTTACTGAACCTGTGTGTGTGTGTGTGTGTGTGTGTGTGTGTGTGTGTGTGTGTGTGTGTGTGTGTGTGTGTGTGTGTGTGTGTGTGTGTGTGTGTGTGTGTGTGTGTGTGTGTGTGTGTGTGTGTGTGTGTGTGTGTGTGGTGTGTGTGTGTGTGTGTGTGTGTGTGTGTGTGTGTGTGTGTGTGTGTGTGTGTGTGTGTGTGTGTGTGTGTGTGTGCTGCTATACAGCAAGTTGGTTTTATGGATTAATTTACAGCGTGATGAGGAATGTCATGCGTGGTGTAGAGCTGAAAGGGCACAAAGGGTCGAGCACTGATGTACTGTGATGTTACATTTTGTAATTATTAGATTTTTAATGAAAGCAAATATCCGTGACATGTTCATATATAAATAAATGTTCTTTTCACCCTGTTTCTGCAATGTTTAAAATAGGGTGAAATGCGATTATGAAACCTTTCTCGGTTAAAGTCGTAATTGTGAAATTAACAAAAGAAAAACAACATATATTTATATTTAAGTGCAACCCTTAAAGTTGATCAAAGACTTTAACTTTAAAAGCAGTGTTGGGAGAAACTTAGATAATTTACTTAAGTAAAAGTACAAATACTATTGTCTTAAAATACTCCACTACAGGTAAAAGTCCTGATTTAAAAATATGACTTAAGTAAAAGTACAATAGTATTAGCATCAAACGTTATAAGTACTCATTCTGCATTTCAGAATAATATAGGTATTAGTATTGTCATCTAAATGTACTTGTGGTAATCAAAAGTATTATATTATTATAGTTATTATTAAATTATCCTGTTTTTTTATAAATAGAACAGCAATTTAGTATTGCACTTTGTAAATGTAGACCAAATGTACTTACTTAAAATACTGTGTAGATTAGTGCTATACTGCGTTTTACCACATCAGCATATCATGTGCTTTTACATGCAGGTAAGTGAGTTACAATATTTACCTCTGAATTATGAGGAGTAGAAGTACAAAGTAGCATTACATGGAAATACTCAAATAAAGTACAAGTATATCAAAAAAGTACTTAAGTAAATGTACTGGTGTATGTGATTGTCCACCTCCGCCCAACGACCAAACGTCGTAAGATTTCTTTCTTTCTTTCGTTGTCATAGTTTCAATTGAAAGGCACCGAAGTAGAAACACACAAGCAAAGCCACTTAGCCTCAGATATATTAGATGTTATTGATGGATTAACATAAAAAACAAACAACAAATTATATTAAAACGGGTATCTAACATAACACTCAAGGAAAACAAGTCTTTAAAAGTCGGTAGTCTTGTTTATTTTCTATACGCAACTTGTTTGATATAGAATTGAACAATGCTACACTGCTGAAAGCTTAAATTGATGTCCGCATTTATGCATCGATGAATATAATTGAAAATTCTGAAATGGGCCATTGTGCATAATGACTTCTTGACTTTAAGTATATTTCAAAGCTTATGCTCGTAAAAAATGCACGACGTTCACTTGTAGTGAGTATTCCTACACATTAGTCCTGCTACCTCCAAGTAAAAGATTCAAGTTCTTCCTCCACCACCAACACAGACCTTTTCATCTTTTCAACAGATGGAAGTCTTGAGAAATGCCAAAATCTGGGCAAAGAAAGAGAACCATCACCTGCAGTCATAAGATGTCAAGTACAGCCTTCAGTGAGCCACGATGGTTCAAAGCTTTTTTGAATAATTCTGTAAATGGGGGGGAAGGTCAGCGGAAAAATACATGTTCTGCTTTTCTTATTCTCACCGCTTCTTTTCTTCCTGCTCTTTCAACGTCTTCTCCGTCTGTTGTGCTTTGACCCTTTGACTCCCCTCACTTTGGGATGCCTGTGATGCTTTCCCCCCGCTCTGAAATGAAGAGTATTCTTCTGCTCGCAGTAAGTCACTCTGGATGTGCATGTCGGCTTAAAATGTAAATGCCAATGTGCGTCTGCTTTTGTCAGCAGTGTGAGGGATTTTCTCTAATTCAGCATGATATACAGGACTCATTTCTGCCCAGATTGTCACTCACACGCCTCTTGGCTCTTAACTCTCCCCCTCTCTGTTCAGTGTTCATTCCCTTAATGTTAGAAAGACCCTACACTTTTCAACCACAATAGCTTTTGTCAGGGTGCTTACACTGAACCGGAACCGTGGCACAGTTATTCCCTTCTTCTCTTCACTTTGATGCCTTCAGCTCTGTGAAGCCACCAGGTCTCTTTCCTCTCCCGCTGCACAGTGGTACATTTATGTGGTACTGTACTTAAGTACAATTTTGAGGTACTTTATTTGAGTATTTCCATTTGTTGCTACTTCGTACATACCCCACTACAATCCAGAGGTAAATCATGTACTCCACTACTTTATTTAATACCTTTAGTTACTTCACAGATCTGGATGAATGATGTGAAATATAATCAAGTGTTAAATCAGACTTTAGTTCTACCTGGAGTAAATCCACCAGCTACCCTGCATTATACAAAGTCATTCAAACTAGCTACACTTTACCAGCTTTGAGAACACTTTCATGATCAATAATTATAAAACATATCATATATATTATTCTGAAATGGACCAATCTGCACAGTGAGTACTTTTGGTACTTTAAGTATATTTTAATGCAAATACTTTTGTACTTTTACTTTTTGAATGCAGGACTTTTACTTGTAACAGAGTATTCCACTCTGGTACTTCTACTTTTACTCAAGTACAAGATCTGAGTACTTCTCCACCTCTGCACTACACACTGAAATAACTGAAACGTTGACTTTAATTAAGATTAATATGTCAACAGATTTCACGGTTAGATTCAACCTAGTATTATTGCTTTCAATTAGCCTGATATCTACATCCACATTACCATCACTTCAGTCACATGCCTTTATCACATGCAATACTAATGTTGATGTATAATGTTGTGTAATGTTTTTATAATTTTTATGCTATGACGTTTGTATTTAGTTTTTGTCTTTGCTTTTGTTTGCTTTGTACAGCCCTTGAGGCATTTCTTGTGATTTGGGGCTACATTTTGATTTGATCTGATAAAGCTTTGTGACATGTGTTGACATAATACATTCAATTAAAGTCATCGTTTCAGTTCTTTCAGTGCAGTAACTTCTCTCCGGCCTCACCTCGGAGACCCTTCCACACGCCTCATTTTCAGACAGGTTTTTATATAAATGGATCAGGGCAAAAAGTGAGTAAATCTTTTTTCCTGAAATGTTCAGAATCTCTTTCCACAGAGGGGGCACATGGTTATGTATGAAAGACAAGAAAAGGTGGATTTTGCACAATAGGTGACCTTTAAGTATATTGTGATCCTAATACTTTTGTACTCTTATTTAATGGGGACCTATCATGCAAAATGCACTTGTGTACATCTTTTATACATGAACATGTGTCCCCGGTGTGTCAGGGAACTCACGGATCTGATACAGACTGATCCAGATTTGAAATTGTTCTGACGTCAGAAACGGGGAGCTCCGCCTATATGGGCAACTCTCCACCTATCAGGGGAATGGGGGGTTGCAGCATGGTAACAGCATGGTAACAGCATGGCAACAGCATGGCAACAGCATGATAACAGCATGGTAACAGCATGGTAACAGCATGGTAACAGCATGGTAACAGCATGGTAACAGCATGATAACAGCATGGTAACAGCATGGTAACAGCATGGTAACAGCATGATAACAGCATGGTAACAGCATGGTAACAGCATGGTAACAGCATGGTAACATGACGCTCGTGCCTCGCCCCCCTCCTTTGCAGGGGGGCGTGGTCAGCTGCAGCTCATTTGCCACAGAATCAGCCCTTGCTAAAACAGGGCTGGAATACAGCAAATAGGTATGGCCCTACAATATATGTTTCAAATATAGCATGATGGGTCCACTTTAAGTAACATTTTGAATGCAGGACTTTTGCTTGTAACAGAGTATTCCTACACTCGTGTTTTTCTGAAGTACAAGATCTGCTACTCCTCCCACCGCTGCACAACACACTGAAAAAACTGAAACGTGTACTATGCATCTAATATGTCAACAGATATCACATAACTGCTCTAGGTTAGTTGAAAGCAATAATATTAAGTTGAAATAAAAAGGATTGGGTTAAACTTAACATTATTGCTTTCATCTAACCTGATTTGTTGACATAAGACATTCAATTAAAGTAATTCTTTCAGTTCTTTCAGTGCGAATCTTTTTTCCTGAAACTTCCAGAATCTCTTTACACAGAGGAGACACATGCTTATGTATAAAACATGAAAAAGTGGATTTTGTATAATAGGTGACCGTTAAAGTCAACGTTTCAGTTTTTTCTCCGGCCTCACCTCGGAGACCCTCCCCCACGCCGAGGGCCAGTCCGTCTTTGGTCCACTGGACGATGCCGCTGTAGTTGAAGACCACGCAGGACAGCACCACCCGCTCCCCTAGCACCACCGACTGGTCCGCCGGCTCCTGAGAGAAGTGGATGCACCACGCTGCAACAGAGGGACAGGGAGGGAAATCAATTTTAACTTCTGCTCAGTGTCATTGTGACCGGCCCTGAGCTGCCATCCTTTATTGCACCTTATCGAGCCACACAGTCCCTCTCCGGGCTTATTGACTCGTGCTCGCTGTTGGGTTGATTTGTTCCGTGTCTTTATGGAGTTTTTATTGTCCTTTTTTTTATTATGTGTTTTTATTGTGAGTGGTTTTTAATGTAAACCCTGTCAGAGTGAAAGTTCTCTTACGGGAAAGTGAAGTTATGAATGGCTCTGTCTTCATTAATGTCAATATTAGGTTAGAGTAGATAAGAGTTACTTTATTGAGCCCAATGTGGGACTTTTTTCCCGTCATAGCAGCATGTTAAAACAAGGCGTTGCAGATAATGTGAAAATAAAGAGTAGACGAATAAACCAACATAACATTTAAACATCTCAAAATAGAAAATGTTACGGAAATAAAAAGTTAAATATATACATGTTGACATTGAAAGATACACATTTGTATTTATTTATTTGACAGGGCTAACAACATTTAAAAGTAGGATATTATTTAAATGAAGCGTACAAATATGTATTGGCTGAATGGAAGGACACTTGGGGAATTCACAGATTTTATTTCATGAATCATTTTAATAATTCGTCTTTGCGATTGGCCCAGAGCTCAAATGCTCTAATTTGCATATTTCCATTCCTCTGTGTTCTTGCCACCCTTTTCAAGTTTTCCCTGGACTTTAACTGAGGCTTAAGTGCGTGGGAATGTGCGAGTGTTGTGTGTGTGTGTGTGTGTGTGTGTGTGTGTGTGTGTGTGTGTGTGTGTGTGTGTGTGTGTGTGTGTGTGTGTGTGTGTGTGTGTGTGTGTGTGTGTGTGTGTGTGTGTGTGTGTGTGTGTGTGTGTTGAAAGAACATCACTGCCAAGCTGTGATACAGCCGGCTCTTCTTCATCACGCAGTACAAAGGATTTTGCTTACACACACACATTTCCCCCAGCAAAATAAGCCTTTTGGCTGCTGTTGCAGTCCTGCTCAAATACCGGGATGTAAAGCCGGCATACATTAACGCTCTGGCATAAAGAGAAAGTGTCAGGTGAGGAGGCGAGGCTCCAACCCCGCGCTGTTTTCAGCTGTTTGCATCATCAGGTCAAATTGTTTCACATTCTAGAGAAAGTGTTGCAAGAAGGCGCGTTAATTAAGGCAGAGAAGAAGACTGTGGTGCCTTAGATGACACACACACACACACACACACATCTCACACAAACAGACGCTCTTGCACACATGCAACATTAAATCACACCCAATTTATTCCCTCGACACACACACACACACCTCACTGAGTCATTCACGCACGTACAATTGCACATTGAGTCACACAGCTGGGGATATATCCAGGCACACACACACACACACACACACACACACACACACACACACACACACACACACACACACACACACACACACACACTTCCACAGTTGGTGTTTGTCTTCCCTCAGGCTATTCTGTTCTTGGATCATGGTTAAAACAATCCTATTAGCTAATTAAGGCAGAACTGGTTAATAAAGCCGGCCGTGGCTTAGAGGGAAACGTCTCAGTGGGATTGAACCACAAAGGTGGAAACAACAGGGAGATTTGCCGATTCGTCAGGAGGATTACACGGCCTGTCATGTTATTTGTGAAGAAGGCTCCTTTACTGAAGACAGGAATCTTACAGACTTCACAGGAAGCACTTTGATGTTTCATCAACTTTCTAAATCAACTAAATCAAAAAGACAAGTGCTGTAAGAGAGAGCGGATCCTTTTGAAGTTTAAGGGGAAAACCCGCCTTAAAACACTGAACACTCGCTGTTGTTAGGTTGTTTTTCTGGAGCGATACAAAGCAGATGATGTGATGTTGAAATGTTGTCTTCAATACAGGCGTAGCGAGGTCTTACAGAACTGATTTCATTCATTTGGCTGCATCAGATTTTGTGTTGATTGAGATTTGGCGATCTTGGCTCTCGGGTTGTTGACAAATCTTCTCCTGGGGATCAGGTCAGGAAACTCTGTTTTAAAGTGGACCTACCATGCTATATTTGAATAATATAGTGTAGGACCATACCTATATAAGGCATATTTATAATAATAATAATAATACATTGCATTTCAAAGCGCTTTTCCAGGTGCTCAAAGACGCTTTACAGTGGTGATAAAACATGATAAAATAGAATTTAAAAGTTATTAAAACAGCAATACAGCATAATTCACAGATTAAAAGCCAGTCTGAAGAGGTGTGTTTTGGTCAGTGTTTTGAAAGTGGGGGGGTCAGTGCAGTCTCTGATGTGTTGTGGGAGGGAGTTCCAGAGGGTGGGGGCAGCGATGGAGAAGGCTCTATCCCCCCAGGTTCGGAGCTTGGTTTTCTTGGGGATAGAGAGGAGGTTCGCTTCTGATGAGCGAAGGCTGCGGGAAGGGGTGTAGTGGTGGATCAGGTCGGAGAGGTAGGGGGGAGCCTGGTTATTGAGAGCTTTGTGTGTTAGCAGAAGGATTTTTTATTTTTCAAAATACCAAACAGATCATGCATTTTAGCCATTCCTCATTTCGCTCAATTTAACACTGTCTTTGCATGGGCTGATTCTGTGAGAACAGCACCACCTACAGGCCTGGCATATGTACTACAGCGTCTCCAGCGCTTTCGAACGGCAATGTCCGTGGCTGTCTCTTCCTGATTGGTGGAGTTGGCCCAATAGCCGTAGCGCCACTTCTGTGACGTCATAGAAGTGTTCAAATCTGGATCAGTCTGTATCAGATCCGTTGCAGCCCTTTTTTTAGAGATTTGGGTATGGAGGAAAATAGAGAGTGTAGTGGCTATTTGTCAACAACAACAAAGTTTCAAAAGGCCACTGAGGCACCAGGCACAATGGACCTTACGCAGATCAGGAGCCGGTAATTCATCCATTGTCCAGACAAGGCATCGACGTTTTTGTTGTATTTATTAGCTTCACCTTGCGGGAACAATACAGCAAAAGGTGTTGAAATGTTTGCTGAACTCAGCCCTGACACCGGTAAAAAACCATAGACCTTCCCGGTGCCCACTGACTGCTGCTGTGCCCTGATTGCCTTAAATAAACCCAGCTGTGTGTCCAAATTGACCCATCACCTTCAAAATAAAAGCATTTTAGCTGGAACACAACTTAACTTAAATAATATGGCTGTAAATCAATTAATTCTACAAAACAAAAAATAACAAATAAATACATTAAATAAATGTGAAAAATACTGAATAGCTTCCACAGAGAGGGTTGCGTTTTCTGACGCTTGGTGAGTTCCCTGGAACACCGGGGACACATATTCATGTATAAAAGACGTACAAAAGTGCATTTTGCATGATAGGTCACCTTTAAATATAATCGACTTGTTATTAATGAAACTGATATTGATGAAACTGATTTGCTTGACTGTCACAAATTGTAATGATTGTATGCATTACTTGAATTTTACTTAACAGACTGTATGTGGTTTGTCTTGTGTGTCATGTTTTGCATTTTGTCTTTTTGTTTATGTATGTCTGTAAGTTGTTGTTATTGTCGGGACCTCCTTGAAAACGAGATGGTGCATCTCAAGGGGTTTATCCCAATCAATGAAAATGTCTTTATAAAGACCTATTTTATCTCCAACACATTTCACTTACTGTCGTCTTGTTCGCCCTGAATCCTTATTAAACTTTCATTTAGGTATTTTTTTGTCTCCGTTTGTTTTGAACCTCAGTTTTAATTACCTAATTTAATGACCAAATTAAAGACTTCTCATTTTCTGAAGTTCTATTAGTCACATAGGACCAGTTTGGTTAAAGACCTTTTTCATGGCTCTTCAGGTTTCCTGGCCCTCTCTGCTGCATCAAATTGAGATATAAAATACTCCAAGAAAGGCTAATAGATAATAAAATGTTAAAAACACTTTTAGGCAATGCAAGGACAAAACTTCTGGTTAAGCTTCTATTCAGTTTAGTTCAAAGGACTCAAAAAAGCCTCATTAAACCAAAAGGAAATGCAGTTGCAAGACATTTTCCATGACACAACATCATGCTCAATAAAACTCAAAGAACTCCCACGCTCATCACTAAACCAAAGTTCAATACAAGTTCGAACGCTCTCACTTCTACTCGAAGAATTAAAAAAGTAGATCAATGGCAGACATATCAGGACAGGAAGATCCTTCATATTTAAATAAGTAGAATGTCCCTCGTGCATTATATCTGAAACTTAGACAACCTTGACAAAAGTTGCCAAAATACACATTTCTATTTCCTAGAACGACAGGAAAAGTGATCATGGAGGAGGAGGAGCTAAGACCAAACAATGGAAGTGGAAGCTGCAGGTGTTTCCTGCAGAGAAGAAGAAGACGAGCTGCTGGGAAGTCAGATCCTGCTGACATGAGTGATTTACATGTGGGTCATGTTGTGCATGATTTATGCAAAATTAACAGCTATTACGAGTAAGGGCCCTCTTCTTCGTGTCTAACTCCGTACAGAACAACGCACGGCCTCCTGGGACAGACTGCAGTGTGTGTGTGTGTGTGTGTGTGTGTGTGTGGTGTGTGTGTGTGTGTGTGTGTGTGTGTGTGTGTGTGTGTGTGTGTGTGTGTGTGTGTGTGTGTGTGTGTGCGTGCGTGCGTGCGTGTGTGTGTGTGTGGCCTGTCAGCCTCCAGCAGGGACTCAGATTGCGGAGGAGAGAGCAGCACTGACAGAGAACAGAGATGTAATTAACCCTACGGGATACCCCCCCTCCTCCTCCCCCTTACAACACACACGCACACACACACACACACACACACACACACATTCCTCTATCTCTTCTTCTGCTTATTTTCTATATTTCTTCTGACTTTCACCAAACTGTCTGTCATTCTCTCCTTTCTCTTCTTGTCTAACTTGCTTTCTTCTTCTCTCACTTCTTCTTTCTTTCGTTGTGTCTTTTTTCAACATTATTGTACCATCAGCTTCATTAGCATAACCATTTTAAAACACACAGACATGTAGGAGCCATGAATGTCAAAAAGTGGTGATTTATGTTGTACATTTAACTAGGTTTCTGATTGATTATATTTTGGCATTGGTCTTTGATTAAATATATCATTTTGTGATCAATTACAGGTTGTATTGGGTGGGTCACATGGGTATGGGCGGCACTCATCTGTTGACCTGTGTGAGGAGTGTGCGTGGAAGAGAGGGTGGATAGTTACTGTATTTCTTGTTGACCGCAACTTTTTCAAAGCTGGACAAGTGGATCATTTCCATTAGATTAACTTTTGTTCAACGCGTTTTTTGGTCGCAGCTAAGATGTTGGCCACCAGGCCCGACCTCAGCCTTTCATCGACTTGTTTCTAAAGTCTCTACAAGTAAAATAGTAAAACATCATGTTATCAATCTGAGTTCATTTCAAATCAAGTAAAGAACTATATGTTTGTTTCTCTTCTTCTTCTCCTTTCTCTTTTATCTCAGTCCTCCAGCATCTCTCTTTCTCTCCACTCTCTCCTTCTCCGTGCAGTTGTTTCTGTCTATCCCTCTCCTCAGCATCCTTCCTCCTCCTCTAGCTATCTCGCCTCCTCTTCATCCTCCACTGCCCTGCCTCATTACCCTGAGGGATGATGTTAGGTATATCTTATCTTCTCCCTCTCGTTGCATAATGACCCAGCTGAACAAAAGACAGAGCCTCACAATAACAGCCTCAGTGTCCAAACACATTATCCCTAATGTCTCTAATATCTGTTATTCACGCTCTCCTCTTTTTCCATCAGACTGAGCTTTAAACATTGATATATAACTAGCCTCAATGTATACTCTTAATATTTAAGTATTAACACATATTTCCACATATTGTATTAAACATGAGCTGATTTATTAATCGTCCGTGGAAAAAAGTTACTCGCATGAAAAACATGAGCTGTTCGAGAATATCAAAGTCAATTAAGCTAAACTCAATAATGAATGGGATTTTGATTGACACTTAACTCGTCTGAAAAAGTATAACCTAACACAAGATTAGTCGTTCATTAATAAAGGCAATTAGTCTAGTAAGTAACTTGTGTTTGAACCTGCCCTCATAATGCTTGTGGGCAACACACACACCACGTTTCATTGAGTTGCATCATTTGATCACAGCAGCCTCACAATACACACAGAAACCAAGACGTTGTTTCATTGCACTACATATCGCTTTTCTGACCTGATGCACTGAAAACCACTATTTCTAAGTCAATTAAAGGTGGGGTAGGTACGTTTCAGAAACCGGCTCGAGTGCACTAAAATTTGAAAGTACACAGCCGAAAAGAATCCGCCCCTTCCTTCAGACTTCCTTACAGAGCACCTCCTCCAACACACATGAACGCGCACATGCACGCCCAATGACGGCACGCCCAATGAGGGCACGAGATACATTTGTGCGTGCACGAGATGGAAGGCTGACAGACAGGGCGGCAATCCAATCCGTTTAGCCGGCCCGGATAAACGGATTGGATTGGCTTTTTTGTCAAAGCACTTAAGATATTCATTGCTATCGGGATGTTAAGAGCATTCCATGGAATATAACAAAAAGCGTATCTCGAGCCAGTTTCTCAAACTTACCTACCCCACCTTTAAATAACCTTATATTTAGATATCAATTCTAACTTTTTAGCCAAAGTGTTTTCAGTTTGGTTTGGTTGTTTGTCAGCGAGATAACAGAGAAACTATCAGCGTCATTTTTGATGAAACTCAATGTAAGGGTGTAACATGGGCCACAGAAGCCATTCAAATCTGTATTGGATCCCAATCAGGGGGGAGATACACCCTCATATTTCACTTTTGTTAATGTTGTCAAATGTACTTCCGTTACGTATCACAGTGACATCACTGTGTAACACTTGTGCTCCTATTGGCTAGTGCTCAAACAAATTGTATGCTTTGCTCACATCAGAGCCGGCCAGCTAACCAATCAGTGGAGACTGGGCTCTGGTTTCAGACAGAGGGTGAAAAGAGGTGCAGGCAGTATGAGAAAAATAAAGAGTTTTTTGAACATTAAAGCGTGGAGACATGTCACAGTCGAGACACTACATACTGATATGAACTTGAACATGTAATATGACCTCTTCAAAAGAAAAATAAATCAGCAAACAGCAAATCACTTCCCATTCAAATAAAATCATGTGTATGTATCAG